>NW_028142090.1:2500-210476 GCF_055691185.1 Crinia signifera | reverse complement strand
TACTAATTAAGACACCTGTGCTCAAGCCTGGATATCATTAAAACCTGTACTGTTGGTGTGCCTTGAGGACCGTGGTTGGGAACGCCTGCACTAGGGTGTGGTGGGAGAATAACATAGAGTACCAAGCACAGCCAGACATGCGAGGGGATGCGGTGCACTTAATCCTGTGTCCATGTTGACTGTGTCGGCATTCGGGTAAAAAAAAAAGTACAAAACCCTATGTTGAGCTAGACCATTTTGACCTAATGCTTTTTTGGACCAAATGACCTGTTGACCTTGACCCATGTCGACCTTGCAGTATGTTGACCTAATGACTGTCGACAATCTTTAGGTCGACCATATGATCCTTACCTGTTTTAGCAAGGGGTGTGAGGCCAATTTCTCTCTTTCTCTCCAGGGAATGGAGAAATATCTGTGTTTAGAGCCAGACAATAGATCGGGTATCATTTTTTTATTTTTTTTTATGTATGTTTGACAAAGGCCATACACTTCACTGGAGGCGAAGATCCGCAGACGAAGGCCAGAGCATACAGCTAATTGCTGCCGATCCTACTATTAAAAAAGAAAAAGGAATGTATTGTATACACAGAACATCGAACATGCCTTCCAACTTTTACCAATAGATCAGTGGGACCTGCATGCAGCTGGCCCTGGAAAGGGGCGGGGCTATGTGCAACGGGGGCGGGACCGGGCATCGAGGCCCCGGGTTTTCCATCCTCTTTGCCAGCGTACCCAGCCCCGTCTCTCCTTGCTGCGCACGGCACCTATCCAGCAATCACCGGCTGCTCCACAAAGCAGAGCAGCCATGATCACCTCCCCTCAAGGGACATCAGGGCAGGCTCCAAATAGCGGGACCATACCACTGTAATCAGGACAGTTGGGAGGAATGCTATAAATACATTATCATGTAGCGCCTATTATTCCTGTTGTCCGACTCTACCTGTATGACTACATGTGAAGGAAAACACAGAGGCTGCTTCTTTTGCCCAACGTTTGGGAATTTATGATATTTTAGTTTTCGGAACTTGTCTCCTGTCCTACATAACAGTTTATAGACGCTGTGACCAGGGGTGAGGGTCATTAAGTCGACAGTAATTAGATCTTTTGGTCGGCAGTGAAAAGGTCTACATATGAAAAAGATCGACCTGGTTTAAATTGACGCTGAAAACGATCAACACAATCCAAAAGGCTGCATGAAAAAGGTCAACACAGGAATAGGTCGACATGAGTTATTAAAGAAAATTGTGTATGTGGAAATCTGCTGACACGGGCACTGTATAAGTGTACAGCGACACGGACACACAGCTCCAATTTCTATTCACTTTTTTAATTTTAACCTATTTTTCTGTTTTGTGCCAATGAATAAACTGTATATTTAGAACAATTGGTCTGTACACAGACTCCGTCCTGCCCCCACTTAAAGTTATTCCTCCTGGTTATATATGGTGGCTAATTATTAATATTATGTAGTTTGAGCAGAAAATATTGTGGTATCAGTGGATGAGTCAAAAACTCAGGCTGCTCCCGGATCCGATGGCGCTACACCCCACGCCCCTGAAACAGCAGACACTGGAGGAGGATTCGAACCCGTGGTGGCTCAGCCTGAGTGGCTGTCCCAGACGCTGAACTAACGGTACACGCCACTGTACCAGCCACTCATACACGGACTGTTCGTGTATCTCGTAGCTACAATGCAGTGACGTCATTCACGCTGTGCCGCACCATCGCCACCTATTGGCAGCTGCTGGAACTACACCTGGCACATAATGCATCGTCATCACTGCTGCTCCCCCTACATGAGCACTCTGCCGGCTGTTCTGATGGAGGCAGTCACTGACTGGGACGCCATGTTCCTGCGTAGAAGAAGCGGCTGGTAAGTGCACATGTGCAGAACACCCCCTGAGCATTGAGCAACCTGTGGGTGAGAACTGGAGCTCAGTCTGTATGTTGGTCATGTATGTGACTCCCACAGGGCTGCTGCATGGTGCTCCTGGGGATATCTATGTGTATGGGCATACCAGTGTATCCTCAGCAGCGCTACTCTATGGCTCAGGTTGTAATATCTCAGCCCCAGTGCTGTCTGCATTATTATACACTGTAAATTATCTATCTGCTTTCCCAAAGTGTGACACAGGTGTATATAGACCAGATTATAATCTATGGGAAGCCTCTGTGTGTATACCATATGTTCTCTCTCTGCTGCAGTAGCTATGCGCGCTTTGCTATGTTCTATGATAATAAACACATGTGAGTGTAATGGTAAATATGTGCCCGGCATGCCAATGTGGTGAGATACAGGTGAGCCAAACCGTACAGGCTAGCAAACTGCACGTAGCCATTAGTGCAGATGTAGGATAACTGGGCATACTGTATATAGGCTGGGATCACTGCTGCGTTCAGGTGACACCAAGTACATGTCACCCGCCGGGATTGCTTGCTGGATGGTTATACAGGGATTATTGTCACATTAGTTATACTGTAGTCTAAAGTGTATACTGTATTATCTACCATCCTAATGGGGCATACACACAGGGGGCGGGATGTACTAAAGGGAAAATGTGATAAAACGGGGGTTTTACCGCATTTTCCTTTGTACCATTACCCGTCCGCCCCATCTCCGCCTGGCAGGGTATCTCCACCTCTGGGTGGCGATACCCTATAGATGCCTATGGGCTTCTATCGCCGCCCGCCGTCCTTGCGACCCATCCTCCATCGATCTACTCCTCCCTCAGCAGGTGTCACAGCCGGGAGGAGGAGAGGCAGGGGGACACTGACAGCCGCCAGGATGTGACGGAGACCCCCGCACACCACATTACAGGTATCGCGGGGGTCTCCGTCACCGCAACCCAATGCTAGCCGCATATGTTAGTACATATGCGGTAGCATCGCGGCGGCTGGCGATTTACATTAATACATCCCGCCCAGGGGGATATGAGGCTTATTTCTAAGTGATCTGACTAGATCGCTTAGAAATGAAAAAAGGATCACTCCATGTGTATACCCTCTGGTGATGACGATTGCGCGGTCCCGCGCGTCGCTGTTGCTTGACTAGATTTACACTGCATCCAGTTATAAATCTAGTCATCGCCAATGTTCTCACACCAGAGAACACTGGCCCTGACAGATTGTTCAGCACACAATGCTGAGCCATCTGTGCTTAACTGCAAACTTAGCACAGAGGCTCACTTGCACTGTGTGTGCACAGCTTTAGGGATGGACGTCTTTGCAATTGATGACAATAGTGCAACTGCCCATTGATTGTGGCACACTATGCAATGGATGACCATCAATGTTTTTACCTATTGATGGTGATCCATTTTCTTTGACTGATTGGATTGTGGGCCAATCAAAACATGTAGGCGGTGCTTCATGAGTGTTGGGGCAGAGCTATGCTGTGTGGGGCTGAAAGACAGATGAAAATGTGATGAAAGACAGTGTGGGGCTGGTGCGATGGTGACAGTGTGGGGCTGTTGCAATGGGGATACTACAGTGCGGGCTGGAGCAATGGGGAGACTACAGTGTGGAGCAGGTGCAATGGGGAGACTACAGTGTGGGGCTGGTGTGATGGGAGACTACAGTGTGGGGCTGGTGCGATGGGGACAGTGTGGGGCTGCTGCGATGGGGGACAGTGTGGGGTAGGTGCAATGGGGTTAGGGTTTTTTTCCTTGAAATGCCGCCTGCCACCGCTGGGAATAAAGAATAATCCGCGTGGCATTATGTGAATTTTGGCTCAATCCGCGTGGCATTATGTGAATTTTGGCTCAATACGTTTGGCATAATGTGTAAGGGGCAAGTATAATGGGGTCTATTATTTTGTTGCAGAATGTGTAGAAGTGGTATATGGTGTGGAACACGGTACTTGTGGAGTAGCACGGCTCCCACGACCTGCATCGTATGCAGATCGTATGCTAAAAATCGCATCGCATAGCATGTGGCATACGATGGCATACGATGCGATGCGATGTTTTACCGATTTTTGACTATTTTAGCTCAAAAATCGTATGCCATCGCATAACATCGTATGCCATATGTAGTGGCATACGATGTCATACGATGCGATACGATGTTTTACCGATTTTAGAGCAAAAATGGACAAAAATCGGTAAAACATCGGATAACATCGTATGCCATATGTAGTGGCATACGATGTCATACGATGCGATACGATGTTTTTCCGATTTTTGAGCAAAAATGGTGAAAAATCGGTAAAACATCGGATAACATCGTATGCCATATGTAGTGGCATACGATGTCATATGATGCGATACGATGTTTTACCGATTTTTGAGCAAAAATGGTGAAAAATCGGTAAAACATCGCATGGCATCGTATGCCATCGATGCGATACAATGTTTTACCGATTTTTTTGAGCCATTTTAGCTCAAAAATCGTATGCGATCGCATCGGATGCCATACAATGGCATCCGATGCGATGCGATGGCACCCGATTTTGCACTGAAATGCATCAGAATGCATTGAAATGTGTATTAAAGTAGTGAAATGCCCCCAAATGCCATTTTTCATAGTGCACCACCCCCACTATCAACGTCAACCCGAAGCGTGGCGAGCGCAGCGAGCCCGCGAGGGGCGGCGGTACGCGTCCTACGACCTTTTTCATACCCCCACTATCCACGTCGGCGTGGAGTTGAGAATAGAATAGTGTGGCGAGCGCAGCGAGCCACCGAGCCCGAAGCGTGGCGAGCGCAGCGAGCCCCGCGAGGGGACGCGGATACCTTCACAGCTATACGCGTCTCCTCGCGGGCTTTACAGGTATCCGCGTCCCCTCGCGGGGCTCGCTGCGCTCGCCACGCTTCGGGCTCGGTGGCTCGCTGCGCTCGCCACACTATTCTATTCTCAACTCCACGCCGACGTGGATAGTGGGGGTATGAAAAAGGTCGTAGGACGCGTACCGCCGCCCCTCACGGGCTCGCTGCGCTCGCCACGCTTCGGGTTGACGTTGATAGTGGGGGTGGTGCACTATGAAAAATGGCATTTGGGGGCATTTCACTACTTTAATACACATTTCAATGCATTCTGATGCATTTCAGTGCAAAATCAGGTGCCATCGCATCGCATCGGATGCCATTGTATGGCATCCGATGCGATCGCATACGATTTTTGAGCTAAAATGGCTCAAAAAAATCGGTAAAACATTGTATCGCATCGATGGCATACAATGCCATACGATGTTTTACCGATTTTTCACAATTTTTGCTCAAAAATCGGTAAAACATCGTATCGCATCGTATGACATCGTATGCCACTACATATGGCATACGATGTTATCCGATGTTTTACCGATTTTTGACCATTTTTGCTCAAAAATCGGTAAAACATCGTATCGCATCGTATGACATCGTATGCCACTACATATGGCATACGATGCCATGCGATGGCATACGATTTTTGAGCAAAAATGCTCAAAAATCGGTAAAACATCGCATCGCATCGTATGACATCGTATGCCACTACATATGGCATACGATGCCATACGATGGGAGCCGTGATACTCCACAAGTACCTGGAGTACAAGGCCAATTTTGAGTGTCCACACCCTCTTTTCCTGAGCGCTCGCGCACAAATGTGTTGACACTATTGACACCAAGGTGGGCCTGTGTACTTTAAATGCTAGGACCTATTTTTAATCCCCTTCCCGCCCTTTATCTGCTCTCTGAGCGTGCACACTGGCACCATCTCTTTGCAAGTTTTTGAACAGGATTCTCCTAAACTCACTATGCCGCTATTTTTACATACTGTTGTAGACCAGCATTTTTTTTTTTTTAAATATGGATGTTTTCCTCCTCTTCCCTCCCCTTCAGGATGCTACTAAAACCTTGCTGCCACTGAGGACCCCCAGGACGTTGCTCAGGACACCGCCCATCATAGACGGGAAGGATACAGGCGGGGAGACAGCTGCCCCAACTCCGCCCCCAGGGCGCTGCGGCAGAGAACACAGCCCAACGCTGCTAGGAACGACGCTGAGGAGGAGAGAGGTGCCCTATCCGACAGATGCTGCAGTACCCCCACCTGCGACCGATTCTATGTGAGTGCACTCTTCGGTCACGACTGGCGAAGAGTATGTCTTGGGGGGGGGGGGGAGCGAGGGAGGGGAGAGGAGGTGCAAGATTAATCTGCTTTGGGCTAAGGGAAGAGGTGTGGCATGATGCTAGGTGGTGGGTTGTGATTACATGTAATGGGCATTAAGGGGTTTAGCAGTGGTGTCAAACTCATGGCCCTCCAGCTGTTGTGGAACTACACTTCCCAGCATGCCCTACCACAGATTTTAGCGATCTATTATATAAAATCTGTGGCAGGGCATGTAGGGATGTGTACTTCCACAACAGCTGTAGGGCCGTGACTTTGACACCACTGGGTTAAGGGATACTTTTTAAATATGTTATAGGTACACGGTAACATCATAATGTCCCCCCTTCTGTTATTTTGTTTGTTTAAAATAAAATTGATGGCGCCATCTGTGTGTGTGTATACGTATATGTGTGTATATATTCGATCCCTTACCACCGTGGCAAGCGCAGAGGGGAAGGGGGAGCTTCCAGATCACAGGACAGTGGACGCGTACTTCCGGGAGCTGCGCCGCCTGGACCACAGGAGGAGACTGGTCAGCCCTGCAGCGCTGCCCTGGTGTGGACCGTCTGGTGGTGAGTACAGTCAGACTGCTGCATGATGTCGCCGGCTACCCCCGCTGCCACCATGTCCTGACTGCCTCTCCTTCCTCCACCCTCCCACGCTGCTGCCTCGGCCTCCCGTTTACTGCTGCACCAGCCGCCCTCCTCCATTTCTACATACAGTATAAGGGTGACATTTTGATGGCTTACAATTTAAGGGGCTGTTGTGATGAAAGACAGTGTGGGGCTGGTGCGATGGTGACAGTGTGGGGCTGGTGCGATGGTGACAGTGTGGGGCTGTTGCAATGGGGAGACTACAGTGCGGGCTGGAGCAATGGGGAGACTACAGTGTGGAGCAGGTGCAATGGGGAGACTACAGTGTGGGGCTGGTGTGATGGGAGACTACAGTTTGGGGCTGGTGTGATGGGAGACTACAGTGTGGGGCTGGTGCGATGGGGACAGTGTGGGGCTGCTGCGATGGGGGACAGTGTGGGGTAGGTGCAATGGGGTTAGGGTTTTTTTCCTTGAAATGCCGCCTGCCACCGCTGGGAATAAAGAATAATCCGCGTGGCATTATGTGAATTTTGGCTCAATCCGCGTGGCATTATGTGAATTTTGGCTCAATACGTTTGGCATAATGTGTAAGGGGCAAGTATAATGGGGTCTATTATTTTGTTGCAGAATGTGTAGAAGTGGTATATGGTGTGGAACACTACACAAGGCCAATTTTGAGTGTCCACACCCTCTTTTCCTGAGCGCTCGCGCACAACTGTGTTGACACTATTGACACCAAGGTGGGCCTGTGTACTTTAAATGCCAGGACCTATTTTTAATCCCCTTCCCGCCCTTTATCTGCTCTTTGAGCGTGCACACTGGCACCATCTCTTTGCAAGTTTTTGAACAGGATTCTCCTAAACTCACTATGCCGCTATTTTTACATACTGTTGTAGACCAGCATTTTTTTTTTTTAAATATGGATGTTTTCCTCCTCTTCCCTCCCCTTCAGGATGCTACTAAAACCTTGCTGCCACTGAGGACCCCCAGGACGTTGCTCAGGACACCGCCCAACATAGACGGGAAGGATACAGGCGGGGAGACAGCTGCCCCAACTCCGCCCCCAGGGTGCTGCGGCAGAGAACACAGCCCAACGCTGCTAGGAATGACGCTGAGGAGGAGAGAGGTGCCCTATCCGACAGATGCTGCAGTACCCCCACCTGCGACCGATTCTATGTGAGTGCACTCTTCGGTCACGACTGGCGAAGAGTATGTCTTGGGGGGGGGGGGGAGCGAAGAAGGGGAGAGGAGGTGCAAGATTAATCTGCTTTGGGCTAAGGGAAGAGGTGTGGCATGATGCTAGGTGGTGGGTTGTGATTATATGTAATGGGCATTAAGGGGTTTAGCAGTGGTGTCAAACTCATGGCCCTCCAGCTGTTGTGGAACTACACTTCCCAGCATGCCCTACCACAGATTTTTGCGATCCATTATATAAAATCTGTGGCAGGGCATGTAGGGATGTGTACTTCCACAACAGCTGTAGGGCCGTGACTTTGACACCACTGGGTTAAGGGATACTTTTTAAATATGTTATAGGTACACGGTAACATCATAATGTCCCCCCTTCTGTTATTTTGTTTGTTTAAAATAAAATTGATGGCGCCATCTGTGTGTGTGTATACGTATGTGTGTGTATATATTCGCTCCCTTACCACCGTGGCAAGCGCAGCGAGCCCGCAAGGGGGGACGATCCACGTCCCCCCCTTGTCGGGATTTTGAACGCCGGGATTCCGGCGTCGTGATTTCATACTGAATCCTCGCTCCCTTACCACCTCCTTCTCTTCCGATTCCTCTCCTCTGCTTCCCTCCTCCTTTCCTATGCTTCCCTCCTCCGCACCCCCTCTCCCCCTCCACTGCTCTTCTGCTCTCCCTTCTAACTCTTCCTCTACTCTGCTCCCCATCCTCCTCTGCCCCCCCTCCTCCTCACCTCCACTCCTCCTCAGCTCCTTCTTCTCTGATCCCCCTCCTCTCCTCCACTTCCCCCTCCTCCACAACCCCTATCTTCCTCTCCCCTGCTCTCTCTTTCCCCTCTATCTCTCTCCTGCTCACCAATTTCCCCACACTTCTCTATCTCTCTTTCAGACTGCCGGTGACCTCGTGCTGGGGTGCAGGAAGAGAAGAGAGGGGGGGAGAAAGAGAGAGAGAGAGAGAGAGAGAGGGGGGGAGAGAGGGAGAGAGGGGGAGGTGGAGAGAGAGAGGGGGAGAGAGGGGGAGGGGGAGAGAGAGAGGGGGGAGAGAGAGAGGGAGAGAGAGAGGGGAAGAGGGAGAGAGAGAGTGAGTTGTGGGGAAATTGGTGAGGAGGAGAGAGATAGAGGGGAAAGAGAGAACAGGGGAGAGGAGGGGGATAAGGGAAGAAGGAGCGGAGGAGTGGAAGAGGAGAGGGGGCAAAGGAGCGGAAGAGGAGAGGGAGCAGAATAGAGGAAGCGGAGGAGGAGGGGAAGCAGAGGAGAGTAGGGGGATCGGAGGATGGAGAGTAGATGAGAAGGTGGTGGGGGAGCTGAGGAAAGGAGGAGGAGGAGGAGAGAAGAAGGAAGAGCAGGAGCAGAGGAGGGAAAGTGAAGGAGAGGAGAAGGGGGAGCAGAGGAGAGGGGGTGAGGAGGCAATGGGGAGACTACAGTGTGGGGCTGGTGTGATGGGAGACTACAGTGTGGGGCTGGTGTGATGGGAGACTACAGTGTGGGGCTGGTGTGATGGGAGACTACAGTGTGGGGCTGGTGCGATGGGGGACAGTGTGGGGTAGGTGCAATGGGGTTAGGTTTTTTTTCCTTGAAATGCCGCCTGCCACCGCTGGGAATAAAGAATAATCCGCGTGGCATTATGTGAATTTTGGCTCAATCCGCGTGGCATTATGTGAATTTTGGCTCAATACGTTTGGCATAATGTGTAAGATGCAAGTATAATGGAGTCTATTATTTTGTTGCAGAATGTGTAGAAGTGGTATATGGTGTGGAACACTACACAAGGCCAATTTTGAGTGTCCACACCCTCTTTTCCTGAGCGCTCGCGCACAAATGTGTTGACACTATTGACACCAAGGTGGGCCTGTGTACTTTAAATGCCAGGACCTATTTTTAATCCCCTTCCCGCCCTTTATCTGCTCTCTGAGCGTGCACACTGGCACCATCTCTTTGCAAGTTTTTGAACAGGATTCTCCTAAACTCACTATGCCGCTATTTTTACATACTGTTGTAGACCAGCATTTTTTTTTTTTAAATATGGATGTTTTCCTCCTCTTCCCTCCCCTTCAGGATGCTACTAAAACCTTGCTGCCACTGAGGACCCCCAGGACGTTGCTCAGGACACCGCCCAACATAGACGGGAAGGATACAGGCGGGGAGACAGCTGCCCCAACTCCGCCCCCAGGGCGCTGCGGCAGAGAACACAGCCCAACGCTGCTGGGAACGACGCTGAGGAGGAGAGAGGTGCCCTATCCGACAGATGCTGCAGTACTGCACATAGCCATTAGTGCAGATGTGGGATAACTGGGCATACTGTATATAGGCTGGGATCACTGCTGCGTTCAGGTGACACCAAGTACATGTCACCCGCCGGGATTGCTTGCTGGATGGTTATACAGGGATTATTGTCACATTAGTTATACTGTAGTCTAAAGTGTATACTGTATTATCTACCATCCTAATGGGGCATACACACAGGGGGCGGGATGTACTAAAGGGAAAATGTGATAAAACGGGGGTTTTACCGCATTTTCCTATGTACCATTATCCGTCCGCCCCATCTCCGCCTGGCAGGGTATCTCCACCTCTGGGTGGCGATACCCTATAGATGCCTATGGGCTTCTATCGCCGCCCGCCGTCCTTGCGACCCATCCTCCATCGATCTACTCCTCCCTCAGCAGGTGTCACAGCCAGGATGTGACGGAGACCCCCGCACACCACATTACAGGTATCGCGGGGGTCTCCGTCACCGCAACCCGATGCTAGCCGCATATGTTAGTACATATGCGGTAGCATCGCGGCGGCTGGCGATTTATATTAATACATCCCGCCCAGGGGAATATGAGGCTTATTTCTAAGTGATCTGACTAGATCGCTTAGAAATGAAAAAAGGATCACTCCATGTGTATACCCTCTGGTGATGACGATTGCGCGGTCCCGCGCGTCGCTGTTGCCTGACTAGATTTACACTGCATCCAGTTATAAATCTAGTCATCGCCAGTGTTCTCACACCAGAGAACACTGGCCGTGACAGATTGTTCAGCACACAATGCTGAGCCATCTGTGCTTAACTGCAAACTTAGCACAGAGGCTCACTTGCACTGTGTGTGCACAGCTTTAGGGATGGACGTCTTTGCAATTGATGACAATAGTGCATACACACTATTGTGCAATGGATGACCATCAATGTTTTTACCTATTGATGGTGATCCATTTTCTTTGACTGATTGGATTGTGGGCCAATCAAAACATGTAGGCGGTGCTTCATGAGTGTTGGGGCAGAGCTATGCTGGTGGTAAGGGTTGCTGGTCTTACTGTACTGCATATTAAAAGAATAATAATAAAAAATATATATATAATTTATGTAAGGTGCTAAACAACATATAATGGTGATTCAATTGTTTTGTGCACCCGTAGCTCTTGCCTAATGTAGTGGGAGCTAATGAATTGTTCGCAGCCCTTGCCCTGGTCTTGTTGGCTGCATTTTTGCGCCCTAAATAAACTAGATGCAGCTTATTGCCCTACTGTGCGCGAAGGGTGCGAGGAGAAATCCAGGTGACGTGCAGCCTGGGAGTCGGGTCACCAAACAATTGACTTTGATTTTAAAGCTCGTTTGTCACTGAGCGCCCTTTAGCTGTTTTGAAACTACACATCCCAGCATGCCTTGCCATAGTTTTAGTATTCCCTAATAGCAGAACTGTGGCAAGGCATGATGGGACTTGCAGTTTCACAACAGCTGGCGGGCCATAGTTTGGACATGATTGGTGTATTGGGTTCGTTAGCTGTTCACTAGCCTTTTGCACAAACCACTTTGGCACATATGGAGATGTAATCTCTTTATTAGTCTTTTTATTAGTCTTGCACTCTACTATTACATATAATGCATGCCTTGACACCGTTTCACCGTTCGTGACACCCAAAATGTCGTTAAAATATTTGTTCCAACCAGATTGTTGCTCGGAAAATGTCCAAACTTTTTTTATTTCTTTACATTTTTGAAATACACAAAAAAGGGATTTTTGTAAGAACTTACCGTTCGAATCCCTTTCTCTGATATGGTCCTGGTGACACAGCTCAACACTGGGATGTAGGAGGGTCCGAAGGAGCCAGGCACCTATCCTAAATCTTTTAGAGGGTAGGCTCCTCCCCTACTGCATCCCGGACTCTTCAGTTCAATCTTTCAAAGCCACTGGAATACATTAACTCAGTACAAACGCCTGCACATATTATATGCACATTTTTTAACAATAACTGTTACTTTAACCAATTAAACATGAACATCATGAACACTGGCATACTTACTGGGCGTAAGGGAGGGATCGCTGTGTCACCAGGACCATATCAGAGAAAGGGATTTGAACGGTAAGTTCTTACAAAAATCCCTTTTTCTCTTTCAATGGTCCTGGTGACACAGCTCAACACTGGGACGTTCCAGAGCCGGTCCTTTGTGTGGGTACGCTCAGGTCTGCAGCTCTCATCACTGCTCGCCCGAATGATGCGTCCTCCGACGCGAACTCATGGAACCTATAGAATTTGGCAAAGGTATGAACAGATGACCAAGTGGCAGCCCTGCAAACCTGCTCAGCTGTTGCCCCATGTCGAACCGCCCAAGAGGTGGCAACTGACCTGGTGGTATGCGCATTTATCCTTGCCGGAACAGGCCTTCCAACTTTAGTGTATGCAAAAGCTATCACAGAGCGCAACCACCTAGCAATGGTCTGCTTAGATGCCGGCCAACCAATCTTGTGTATGTCATACAACACTAACAAGGTGTCAGTCTTTCTGACACTCTTAACTCTGTCCACATAAATGCGTAATGCACGCACAACATCAAAATTCCTCAATTTGTCCCTTTTTCTAGAACCCTCTGGGGGTTGAAACACAGGTAGAACTATCTCCTGGTTTAGATGGAAAGCAGAGACTACTTTTGGTAAAAACTGAGGTACCGTCCGAAGAACTGCCCTATCCTCATGAAATATCAAGAAAGGAGACTTGCATGACAATGCTCCTACAGTAACTCTGACACCCTCTTCGCTGATGCCACTGCCAACAAGAATACCAGCTTCCATGTGAGAAACTTAAGGTCCGCCGACCTTAATGGTTCAAAAGGTGACTTCTGAGGCGAGAGAGAGAGAGAGGGTGAGGCGAGAGAGAGAGAGAGAGAGAGAGAGGCTTAGCCGGCAGGAAGAGCTGACAGCCACTGCTAGCAGAGAGCAGCTTAGCGTTGTGGCGGGGGGGGGGGGGGGGATTTGTCACTTTAAAGAGCTGCCATGCCGCTCACTTCTCAGGACTTCAGCAGTGGTAACAGCATGGGGGACGGTGGCGGGCTACATCTGTAACAACAGACACACAGCTTTCAGCAGAGAGCTCATCAGCGTTTCAGTGCATGCAGGGGGGGCGGATGAGAAAGTTTGCAACGGGGTGTCAGCGCACCAGGGGGGCAGCGGAAGGGCGCAAAGTCCCAGACACAAAAAGGGCAGGAACACTAATTTCTGTGTCCTACGGATGACAGAAGGAGGGTGATATGGTCAGATGTATCTGCCTTCACCGTGGTTCGCAACAAGAAGATTTTGACCCAACTTGAATAACTCTGCAGCTCTTAAGGCCCCCATCTGCTAGGGTGGGGAATCGCCTGTGGTACCCCGCCAACTCACCCGGCAGCTGCTACGTTCAGTTCACAAATATTTCTACCCATGCATGTTCTTTATATAAACACCTCTTTCTACACTTTTATGAAAACTCTTCACTACTGTATAACCGCAGCTCACCGTTACCAATTCTAAACAGTCTCTTGTTACAGTACATCTTCAGTTGTGACACCTGTCAGTATCACACTGACCCCAGGGGTTAATAAACTGCTTTCTGTTCTACCCTGATACTAGTAAATCCCCTAAACTCCAATACTGCTCTAAAACAAACAGTCATATTTATTGTGGGTTTTATTACTGTTTTAATTCAGCTCATCCTGGAAAAGGATTTGTGGCATTGAGAAAACCTCTGCGAGTATTTATAACAGTGTCTTGAGAATAAAACATTAATCTGGTCATGTAATTATAAATATGGTCAAAATAATAGGCAAAATCAGTGCTGGTGGCTGCCAATCGTAAAATATGTGATAACAGAAGTGAATCACTTGCCTCACCACATAATTACTTTTAAGTACGATATAAACAATCAACTAAATATATATTTTTTTGGCATTTTTCAATAAAGAAACTTTTAGCCTAGTGCTGCTGTGAAAAAAATTCTGATACTCTCTCTAGGTCTGTGGGTCCCAACCTCGGTCCTCAGGACCCTCCAACAGTCTGCGTTTTCCAGGTCACCCGGCAGGTGCACTCATTATTCACTGACACATTTTAAAAGATCACAGGTGGAGCAAAGTATTTCACCTGTGATCCTGCATGGAGGCCTGGAAAATGTACACTGTTGGGGAGTCCTGATGACCGAGGTTGAGAACCACTGCTCTTGGGTGTTGGGATTTAAAAAAAGTTTGGGAACCACTGTCCTACGCCATACTAGAAAGATGTACCGAAAAAGTTACTTGCAGCCAATCAAGCAGGTCTGAATCACCCTCTACATTTAGTTTTCTGTACTGTTGCTGGAAGTCTGCATACTTTTATTCAGGCAATGTATGGTTCTATCTATATGATGCTTTGAAATAAAAATCATTCTTTCAAAAAAAAAAACCTTTCAAAAATTCTATAGACTTAATGTTCTATAGAAATATCTCACAAGAAGCATTTAGGCATAGACACGCCCATAGGTTTATTTATTTATTAACAGTTTCTTATATAGCGCACACATATTTCACAGCGCTTTACAGAGAATACTTGAACATTCGAATCAGTCCCTGCCCCAGTGGAGCTTACAATCTAATCCCTACCACACACACACACATTCCAGGGTTAATTTTGTTGGAAGCCAATTAACCTACCAGTATATTTTTGGATTGTGGGAGGAAACTGGAGTACCAGGAGGAAACCCACGCAAGTATGGGGAGAATATACAAACTCCACACAGTTAGAGCCATGGTGGGAATCGAACCCATTACCTCAGTGCTGTGAGGCAGTAATGCTAACCATTACACCATCCGTACTGCTCCATGTGGAGTTAGACACGCCCTTTGGGCACTGTGTGACACGCCCCTTACAAAGGCGCTTGGCGCATCCTACTGTAATTTTCCTGACTGTAGTTTTCAATTGTAGGAAATATGTTGTAACCACAAAGAAAAGTGATCTACATCAGATTCATAGACTAGTTAATAGTACCCCTTTTATACCAAAAACGCCAGGTCGCATCCGGGTTTTTGATCCCTGCTTCAAGCCGGGTGTGACCCTGCGTTTGCACCGTTTTACACCACTGTCGCATCCCCCCTGCCGCTTGGAGATTATAGTAGGTTTTTTATACAAGCGCTGGAAGGGTAAGGGAGGGTGGGTACCGTAGTTGGAGTACAAAAACAGATATACTGATAGGAGCAGTAAGATGAGTAAGTAGAATAAAGGTAAAATAAATAAAACCAGAAGAAAAAAATAAAATAAAAATAAATGAAAATAAAAATAAATATAAAAATAAAAATAAAAGTAAAAATAATAACCAAATAATTAAAACCAAAATCAAAGTAAATAAAAATAAAAAAAATAAATAAATACAAAATAACAATAAAATAAAATAAAAATAAAAATAAAATATAACTAAAAATAAAAATATGCGACAAATTAAATGTTTACACTCCTTTTTGGAGTTGGTAGAAGCAGTCCAGTAATAGGAGAGAGTAGTGGAGCGTGAGACTAGCTTACCCTGCACTAAGATATGTACTGCCGCAAGACGCAGGCTAAGTACAGTTCTGCCGGAGTTCCGGAGTTTTTTCTACAAGTGACGTCACCTGCCGGCTTTTACCTTGCGCTTGTAGCGGCACTGGCGGGCGGCTAGCTCTATGTCTCCTTCTCCGTCTGGGGGGCTTCCTGGTTCATCCAACGCGTTTCACACATCAGTGCTTTGTCAAGGACATCCTTGGCAGTACATATCTTAGTGCAGGGTAAGCTAGTCTCACGCTCCACTACTCTCTCCTATTACTGGACTGCTTCTACCAACTCCAAAAAGGAGTGTAAACATTTAATTGGTCGCATATTTTTATTTTTATTTTTAGTTATATTTTATTTTTATTTTATTTTATTGTTATTTTGTATTTATTTATTTTTTTTATTTTTATTTACTTTGATTTTGGTTTTAATTATTTGGTTATTATTTTTACTTTTATTTTTATATTTATTTTTATTTTTATTTTCATTTATTTTTTTTATTTTTTTTCTTCTGGTTTTATTTATTTTACCTTTATTCTACTTACTCATCTTACTGCTCCTATCAGTATATCTGTTTTTGTACTCCAACTACGGTACCCACCCTCCCTTACCCTTCCAGCGCTTGTATAAAAAACCTACTATTTTTCTACTGCCCTTACATATCAAGCTGCTCTATACCTTGTAGCGCATTTCTACTAAAAGGAATTTATTCATTTTTTCCACATCCGCTTGGAGATTATGTCATCTCCGATCGCCGCCGCCAGGACCCGGAATGCTGCGCTGGGGGCAAGCCCAGCACTAAGGTAATCTGCTGGGCTGCCCCCAGCCCCCGTCCACCCCTTGTCCGGGAGGTGAATGGATGCCGCTCACAGGCATCCATTCACCTCCTCTGCTACTGCTGTCTGCAGGGTATAGCAGACAGCAGTGCAGGCTGCCTGTGCCCCCCTTCCCCGTCCAACCTGCGGACACTGCACCGCGCCCCCCCGGGGTGGCCCTTTCGGACCGCACCCGACTCGGCTGAAATGATGCGGAGGGGTTACAATGCCTTTTGTTATATTTATTGTGGCACAAACACTCTGGGAAACTGTATATAGGAAAGTAGTGTATGGCGGCGGATGCTGGGAGTAGTAGTATAAGAACTGATAGTGTTAGCAATATGGTCGTATCGTTCATTAGACCCCACCTACTGTATGTGACTGCCAAAACTGGCTTACGCTCTAGAGCAGGCATGTACAACCTGCGGCCTTCTAGCTCCTGTGAAACTACACATCCCAGCATGTCGCTGAAACAGACACGGCCATTTTCATTGGCAATTGGAATCATTATATAAGGCTTGCTAATGTAATTTAGCAGAGAATTTCACCAACCAATGTTTTTTTTATTTTTTTTTTTGACAGCTGTATCCACCCAGAAAGCTACGAGCTCTCCTTAAACAGAACATTATTCCTGGTTAAAGTACCAACATCGGAGTGTACAAATTGGTTGTTTTTATTCTTGTGCCCTGCCAATTGCAGGGAAAAGGTAATAAACAATGGTAGCCTGGGTGATGCTCACACAAAAAGAACGATTTTGCTTAAACCATCCTGATTCTTAAAATGTCTGTAATTTTTTTAAATAGTCCAGACACCCAGTCGTTTGGCTATGTGCTTTGTACCAAACAGTACTCTCACACAGGTACTAGCTCTGTATGTGTACCCAGTACAGATACAAGCCTTGTACTTTGGTGTACCCAACTTGGCCTCCGAGTGAGGCAGAGACCTGTGTCACATGTAACCTCAGCATAGCATGTGACACAACACAGTAACAGCACAGCAAGAGCTGTAGGCTTTCCTCTGTATGTGTACACTGTAGCCTGTCCTCAGAGTAAGGCAGTGACCTATGTGTCACTTGTAATCTCAGCATAACATGTGGTACAACACTAACAGCAGAGCAAGAGCTGTGGACACTAACAGCACAGCAAGAGCTGTGGCTGCTGCTGCCCTTGGTATGTGTACACTGTATCTGTACACTGTAGCCTGGCCTCAGAGGAAGGCAGTGGCCTCTGTGTCACCTGTAATGGCAGCCGAGCATGTGTACTGACAGCCCAGCAAGAGATGTGGCTGCTGCTGCTGCCCTCAGTATGTGTACACTGTATCTGTACACTGTAGCCTGGCCTCAGAGTAAGGCAGTGACCTCTGTGTCACCTGTAATGGCAGCATAGCATGTGTACTGACAGCACTGCAAGAGTCTGTGCAGTGTGCACTGTATCTTACAATGTAACAAAACTGCAAGAGCTGAAGCTGCCCTTGTCCTCTGTATGACCCTGCTGTCTGCAAACTCTTCCCCCAAATCTGCATGTCCACTCTGACTCTGTAATAATGCTAGGGACACCATCTCTTTCTGTAAGAAATGAGGGGTACAAGGCAAAGAGACACTTGTAAGGCTTGCAAGCAGAGGCTACATAAAAATCTCCCCTTGTGGCCTCTGAGGACAAAGGGGACATCACCTCAGTGATCTGAGGAGGCCAGACAGGGCTATCCCTATGGGATGATAACCCAGGGTTAGATGCTGTCTATCACAGTGTTCTCAGATAACAGTGTAAACTGAGTTGTACCTTTCATGCAGGTTACTCTCTGCAGAGCTCTGGAGATTTCACCTGCCAATATACAGTATATACGTATACACTACACACACACAGAGAGAGAGAGAGAGAGAGAGAGTAGGTATAGGTAACCAGAGATAGAATCACTGGACAGGAGAGACAGTATAAGGAGATGAGCTGCCACAGGCCATAAACAACACCATGGTATATAACACAGGGGTGCTATGACCTAATTTACATACAGCCCAATACTGTCCTACCATGCTCTAAACCCCACTGTCTGATATCCCAGAACTTGGGGGAGCAGCTGCAGCCATAGATGCAGTTACTGGGAGACTAGGACATGCTGGAGCACAGGACTCCCTAGCAGCAGCAGTCAGGAGCCTCCAGCAGCATGCATGGGGGCCAAGCATATTAAAATGGCCGCCCAATCTGCGTTTTAGCTGGGGAAGCACCTGGTCACTGGGAGCAAACCCCGCTGTACGCTCCCCACCCGGTTAGCTCCGAGTAGGGATCGTGACGCAAGCTGCATCACTCTGGGACAGAGGTCTCAGGAGCCGGGGACCCTGGCGCAAACCGCAAGCAGTGGCGATGGGGTCCCCCCGGCAGCTTCTATGGCGCGCTTTTCAGGAAAAAGACGCGCTGTTTACACCGCCCATTGCCCGGACTCCCCTGCTAGCGGGGAGCCGGGATATACATACCCTGCCTGCTGGCCGGCGGCGGTGAGGCTGTGCGGACTGAGGCGCGGCCGCATGCAGCGGCGTCCAGTCACTCTGGGACGGCGGTCCCAGGAGCCGGGGACCCCCGCGCAGACCGCGAGCAGTGGCGCTGGGGTCCCCCCGGCAGCTCCCGCGACGCAGACAGGCAGTCGGTAGAAGCTGCCTGTCTGTCCTCAATGTTAAAAGGTGTAAAAACAAACATAAATGAAATAAAAATGTCTATTTGCCCTAAGAGGACAAAACTGTTGCACCCAGCTCCCCGGGCACATTCTAAGACTGCCTGGGATGGGGAAGTAGAGGGGAGGAGTCAGCCACACTTGTAAATTTCTTAAAGTGCCCATGCTCCTAGTGGTCGCCCTCTATTCCCCACTGTAACTCCAGTGCCACCTAGTGGATAAAGGAGAAAACTCTTCACTACTGTATAACCGCAGCTCACCGTTACCAATTCTAAACAGTCTCTTGTTACAGTACATCTTCAGTTGTGACACCTGTCAGTATCACACTGACCCCAGGGGTTAATAAACTGCTTTCTGTTCTACCCTGATACTAGTAAATCCCCTAAACTCCAATACTGCTCTAAAACAAACAGTCATATTTATTGTGGGTTTTATTACTGTTTTAATTCAGCTCATCCTGGAAAAGGATTTGTGGCATTGAGAAAACCTCTGCGAGTATTTATAACAGTGTCTTGAGAATAAAACATTAATCTGGTCATGTAATTATAATTATGGTCAAAATAATAGGCAAAATCAGTGCTGGTGGCTGCCAATCGTAAAATATGTGATAACAGAAGTGAATCACTTGCCTCACCACATAATTACTTTTAAGTACGATATAAACAATCAACTAAATATATATTTTTTTGGCATTTTTCAATAAAGAAACTTTTAGCCTAGTGCTGCTGTGAAAAAAATTCTGATACTCTCTCTAGGTCTGTGGGTCCCAACCTCGGTCCTCAGGACCCCCAACAGTCTGCGTTTTCCAGGTCACCCGGCAGGTGCACTCATTATTCACTGACACATTTTAAAAGATCACAGGTGGAGCAAAGTATTTCACCTGTGATCCTGCATGGAGGCCTGGAAAATGTACACTGTTGGGGAGTCCTGATGACCGAGGTTGCGAACCACTGCTCTTGGGTGTTGGGATTTAAAAAAAGTTTGGGAACCACTGTCCTATGCCATACTAGAAAGATGTACCGAAAAAGTTACTTGCAGCCAATCAAGCAGGTCTGAATCACCCTCTACATTTAGTTTTCTGTACTGTTGCTGGAAGTCTGCATACTTTTATTCAGGCAATGTATGGTTCTATCTATATGATGCTTTGAAATAAAAATCATTCTTTAAAAAAAAAAAAACCTTTCAAAAATTCTATAGACTTAATGTTCTATAGAAATATCTCACAAGAAGCATTTAGGCATAGACACGCCCATAGGTTTATTTATTTATTAACAGTTTCTTATATAGCACACACATATTTCACAGCGCTTTACAGAGAATACTTGAACATTCACATCAGTCCCTGCCCCAGTGGAGCTTACAATCTAATCCCTACCACACACACACACATTCCAGGGTTAATTTTGTTGGAAGCCAATTAACCTACCAGTATATTTTTGGATTGTGGGAGGAAACTGGAGTACCAGGAGGAAACCCACGCAAGTATGGGGAGAATATACAAACTCCACACAGTTAGAGCCATGGTGGGAATCGAACCCATTACCTCAGTGCTGTGAGGCAGTAATGCTAACCATTACACCATCCGTACTGCTCCATGTGGAGTTAGACACGCCCTTTGGGCACTGTGTGACACGCCCCTTACAAAGGCGCTTGGCGCATCCTACTGTAATTTTCCTGACTGTAGTTTTCAATTGGAGGGAAGTATGTTGTAACCACAAAGAAAAGTGATCTACATCAGATTCATAGACTTGTTAATAGTACCCCTTTTATACCAAAAACGCCAGGTCGCATCTGGGTTTTTGATCCCTGCTTCAAGCCGGGTGTGACCCTGCGTTTGCACCCTTTTACACCACTGTCGCATCCCCCCTGCCGCTTGGAGATTATGTCATCTCCGATCGCCGCCGCCAGCGCTGGGGGCAAGCCCAGCACTAAGGTAATCTGCTGGGCTGCCGCTAGCCCCCGTCCACCCCTTGTC
The DNA here is from genome assembly GCF_055691185.1 of Crinia signifera. Classification (NCBI taxonomy): domain Eukaryota; kingdom Metazoa; phylum Chordata; class Amphibia; order Anura; family Myobatrachidae; genus Crinia; species Crinia signifera. The sequence continues at coordinate 189,368 of NW_028142090.1, read as the reverse complement.
CGGGAGGTGAATGGATGCCGCTCACAGGCATCCATTCACCTCCTCTGCTACTGCTGTCTGCAGGGTATAGCAGACAGCAGTGCAGGCTGCCTGTGACCCCCCCCCCCCCCAACCTGCGGACACTGCACCGCGCCCCCCCCCCCGGGTGGCCCTTTGGGACCGCACCCGACTCGGCTGAAATGATGCGGAGGGGTTACAATGCCTTTTGTTATATTTATTGTGGCACAAACACTCTGGGAAACTGTATATAGGAAAGTAGTGTATGGCGGCGGATGCTGGGAGTAGTAGTATAAGAACTGATAGTGTTAGCAATATGGTCGTATCGTTCATTAGACCCCACCTACTGTATGTGACTGCCAAAACTGGCTTACGCTCTAGAGCAGGCATGTACAACCTGCGGCCTTCTAGCTCCTGTGAAACTACACATCCCAGCATGCCTTGCCATAGTTTTAGCACTCGCTAATAGCAAAACTATGGCAAGGCATGATGGGACTTGTAGTTTCGCAACAGCCGGAGGGCCGCAGGTTGGACATGACTGCCCTAGAACAGTGGTTCCCAACCCTGGTCCTCAAGTACCCCCAACAGTGCACATTTTCCAGGTCTCCACACAGAATCACAAGTGATATAATTAGCTCCACCTGTGGATCTTTTAAAATGTGTCTGAATAATGAGTGCACCTGCTGGGTGACCTGGAAAACGTGCACTGTTGGGGGTACTTGAGGACCACGGTTGGGAACCACTGCCCTAGAATGTCATGTGCATGATCTAGGGATCCATCGTCTTGGACAGAGATAAAAGAAGAAGATTAAGAAGCATTTAGAGCAGTTTCTGTTGTTTTACAGCTGCGCTAGCATAATGCCGGGAGATGATTGCTTGGTTCTTTGTCAATATCCTCTCTGGGAGAAGCAACCGCAGGCCGCTTTCAGGGGGTGTGGCGGAACAGACTCAACATTAGACCCCGCCCCCAGCCAACTTATACTGTAATTTGGCTTCTAATTGTGGTTTTACCTAACATTTACTGACTACCGGTACTCTGACAAGGGAGCGAGCGCAAAGAAGCCCCGTGCAGGTTCGGTGGCTCATCGGGCATTTAGCAGTCGGGATTCCAATGTCGGTATAGTGACTGTCGGGGGGCATCCGGCTCTTGTTATCATCTTTGTGCTTAATTCAATCTTATCCTCATGTATGTAACCCGAGAATGGGAGGTTTATCAGCTGCATCATTATTTCTTTTTCCTCCACTAGGTGACACTGGAGAGTTACAGTGGGGAATAGAAGGGTGACCACAGGGCACTTTAGAATAAATTAACAGTGACTAACTCCTCCCCTTCTACTTCCTCTCCTAGGCAGTCTTAGCATGTGCCCTGCGGGAGCTGGGCGCATTGTTAGCTCACTCTTGGGCTTTTCTAATTTTTTCTTTATTTTTCCGGATTTTTAAGATCTACACAGGCAGATAGTCCCTGTCCCTATCTGCCTGCGACGAGGGCGCTGTTGAGGGACCGGTTGCAGCTGCTTGCAGCTTGCCTCCGGAACCTGGCTGACAGAACCACCGTTCCGGGGTCCCCGGCGCCGCTGCATGCAGCGCGCCTCGCGGACCGCAAGCCTCGGCGCGTACAGCAGCTACAGGGGTAAGTATGCCCCCAGGTCCCTGTTAGCAGGGAACCAGGTGGGATTGCTCTAAAAGCGCGTCTCAGTACTTTGAGAGTACAGCGCGGCTCAGTTCTGTGAGAGTACAGCGCGGTCAGACAGGCAGGTAGCACCCTGCCCTACCTGCCTGCAAGGGGACCACAGTAACAGAGAATCCGGTCGCCGCTGCATGCAGCGTGCCTCGCGGACTTCCTTCAGCCACAAGCATGGCAGGGATACGTATACCCTGGCTCCCCACTAGCGGGGTAGCCAGGTAGATGCATTGGCGGTTTATCCAGCTGCAACTATAGCATAATAATAGAGTACAGTATTTTATTTTCTTTGTATACTCTATTATTATGCTATAGTTGCAGCTGGATACCAGCATTAAGATCTCCAAGGGATCCATTTGCACACTTTTGTACAGTTTGTCAGTAAGACCGCTATCCGGAGTGAAAACTTACATTCACTATCCATTTACCTAAGGGTATGTACATTCTCAGTATTGAAAAAGTAACTACTTAATTGTGTATATACTAAATTAGTAATATGGCCTTTCTCCACCACCTAGAAAGTTACCCCTGAGGAAGTCATTTTTTTTGACGAAACGCCTTGGGAGTTTTTTCCTGATTATATCGATTCGACCAACTGACTGCATACAAGCAAAAATGTTTTTACTTTGTTTTTAAATTAATTGTATTAAATACTGTTGTACAGTGACCAATCGATATATTTTCTTGATCCTTCTGGTGGTGGATCTCCATAAAATAGTGGCGCGTCTTCTATCTTTTTTCTTCTATTCCCCACTTCCCCTGCTAACAGGGGGGACTGACAGAGTGCTGCCCAATCTACTTTATCTAGCGCATTGAAAGGGTACCCCACTCTTTGTTCTATATATATATATATATATATATATATATATATATATATATCCGGAAGGGCCGTCACTCTGGACTGAAGTGAGCTGAGATGTGTAGCTTGCCCCGGTGCCAGCTTTCAGAGGGCAGCCACAATGAACTGCCCACAGAATACTATGACGAAATGAATGGGCACTCGAGGACTCACAAATGCTGGTGAAATCAAAAGGCCGTGTTTATTCCATAAGTGGTCTTACAGGCGTCAACGTTTCGGGGGCCGGACCCCCGTCGTCAGGACAAAATGCAGACAGGGTGAAGTACAGAATAAAGTGCAAGTGCATGGGTATTTATAAGACATGTTAACAAATAGGCGCTAACTTACCCCTCCCTGTAGCCGTCCCCCACGAGCATCCACAGGCCGGTTTCCGGAGTACTGCGCACAGCAGTGACGTCACCACGTTCGGCGGCGTCCAGCTGACCGCGCGTCATCACGGTCGTCATCCCGCGGTGACGTGGGTGGGCTGGGAAAGAGATTGCAGCTCACATTAGCATGAATACAAGTATCGTGCTACAGAAGTCATAAAGCAACAAAGGCATCCATACATACACAAAACTTCAGAGGATGCAAGTGAATAAAAAATGCAAAAAAACAAGTGGACATGACCATATTATGACTACATAGTGACATCTAGTGGCTAAAAATGAGAAGACATATATAATAAAAAACGAACATTTAAAAAGGGTATACGTATAAAAAGATAACTGCGTGCGGCCCCGAATTGGAGCCGTACTGGGCAAAAGTCAAAGTGCATATGCTGGGTGAGGTGCAAACCCTATGGCGTGAGTAGTTTAAATGCAATCTGAGTCCCTGCTGGGTATCTATAATAAGCAAAAACAGCCCTGTGTGGGGTGATGCAGCCAGCATCACTGTATGCGCATAGCACCAGAAGCCAGAAATTGCAACAACAGAATGCCAGCATCTTGTATATTATATGTTATCCTGGTGTGTCACCTGGACACCGATAAGGCTGGGGGACTGGTGTCACACAGTGGGATGACAAGTACCTTTAACAAGGGGGAGAGAAAAGGAAGAAGGAAGACATGATTGTGTGTTAGTGGACCAAAATGGTTACAAAAAATTATGTAGGCCAAGTGTGTCATTAAGGCCTTTAGGGTGTAGTGTGTCCATTTTGTAAATCCACTTGGACTCAAGCTGCAGAAGCTGTTTGGAACGGTTGCCACCCCGTATGTGTACCGGCACGTGGTCTATGATCTTATATTTGATCATTGCCATGTTATGTTTGGCCTTGGCGAAATGCCTGGTCACTGGTTGCTCCCCTGAGCCAGAATGAAGGGCTGCCCGTATGGCACAATCGGTCTTGCCGATGTAATGTATTCCACATGGACAATAAATGATGAAGATAACAAATTTAGTCGTGCACGTGAGGGGCCATCTGATTTAAAAAAAATTTACCCGTATAGAGATGTGCAACTTCGGTGCAAGCTGTCACGAAGCTGCATGTTGTGCAGCCTAGGCACCGGTAACAGCCCATTCTGGTGGGTCTGATTTGTCTAGAAGGGGTGTCAAAATTTGTAATCTCGGTCTTGACCAATAGGTCCTTCAAGTTTGGGCCGCGCTTGTAGCTCGGCATCAGCTTGGTGTCTTTGAACACCGGTAGCTCGGGATCCGAACGCACAATTTTCCACCAGTTTTTTACTCTGCTGGTGGTTTCTCGGCTGGCAGAGCTAAAGTCATTAACCCATGGAATACATGGCTTTATGACTTTAGGTGTTGCACCTGTGATAAGAGTGATGCGCTCACACGCCAGAGCCCTGGCCTTGGCTTTAAGTAGGCCCTGTCTGGGGTAGCCTCTGTCCTCGAACTTCTGCTGCATGATGTCCAGTTGGTGATGGGTTTCAGAGTCGGTATCAGTGATCCTGCATACTCTCAAAAACTGAGTATGGGAGACTCTCCACCGTGTTGCCTGGGTGCGAGCTGTTGTGTCTAAGTATAGTATTGCGATCTGTCGGTTTAGCATACAAAGAAGTGTGTGTAAATCCCAAAAATACAAATGTGTAAAAAATAGGCGTATTTCTGCCTACGAATCCATTTTGGTACATTTCCCCCGATGTATACATAGTATATATATATACACGCTATACTGCTGTTCTGTTCTCAAAGACAACATGAAGCATATATATCACTTGTGGAGCCGATATTTATGGTACAACACGCCCCTGTAATTCTCACATTCATAGAGATCCCACAGCACATCTCCCCCATGTGTTAGAGCCTGACATCTCCGATTTACAAACATGATCATTAGCGATCAGTTTGACCATGTTATTATTGTATACAGAGATCCATATGTAACACACCCGTCCGGATCCCTGTGTTAACACCATACAATTGTCACGCTAGATGCGGTGACATCTTCTTCACATCACTTCTTAAACATTGCTCGGGCAGTAGTCCCGTGGCATCTGAAATTTACACTTCAAACTTGCACCATTTTTTAACATTGTTTTACTGTTTTAATGTAGGTTATTTATGTTCCATTTATGTGTTGTTATAGGCAGAAGCCAAACCCGGATCCTGGAGCAGAGGTTGTCATACAGAAGTGGGCGATACGGTGGGGTCACCATAGCAACCCATCTACAACAGAGGGGAGCGTGATGATGCAGTGAGGCTCCGCCCACTGACATCCGCCCGCACCGGAAGCCGCACTGGACGCAACCGGGACGCTCCACGTACGGGAATGGTGAGTATGCACATGCTGTATGTATTTAAATGTTTGCTGTGTCACCCGCACGCGTTGTACACCTTGACAAAGGGGTATCCAGTCCCCGAAACGTCGGTCACCTCCAATAAACACATTGTTAAGCCCACGGAGTGCCGCTGCCTGCTTGGATAATTCCTTAGATAGATAGATACCAGAAAGAACCCCCACTGGGGGAATAAACAGCACTCACCAGTCTGTAGTTCAATGGAGGTACAACCAGGAGGTAATCCAAAGTTTATTTTCTGCAAGAGAGATCTTCTGACGTTTCGGTCCCCGCTGGTACCTTTATCAAGGCAGCCACTGTGTCAAATAGTCGCAACTTAAATCTGTGTGGGAAGGGGGATATATAGCCTTTGAGTATAAAGAAATATAAAAATATATGATACAGCCAGTACAGGATATGGCGGGTGAGCCAGTGACAGGGACTATAGAGAGGTAGGGCAGGGGGATCAGAGGCGGTCCTGCAGCGATGCATAACCCACAACAGAGAGAGCCGGCACCGGGAAGGGTGATCCCTGGAGAGGACAAGGGCCTGTGCAGTGCTGTGAGCTGCTAACCTGTAAGGAGCGGAGGCTGCGCAGCTGTGAGACCAGGAATGGCGCCAGGAGAGCCAGGCTCCTCCAAGTCCCCTACTGCTGCCACCTGCCAGAGGGAAGGGAACCGCGCTGCCCCCACTAGCTGCCAACCACAGGAGGAGCCCCAAACCCGGAGAGAACAGAATGATGTGTGCTGCTGTGGCAATCCACTCTGAGTGCCCCTGTGCCCTCAAAAAGGCTTAATGGCAGCCAATGCTGCTATTAGGAAAGACTGCAGCTTCATAGACACTGCAGGGATGTGAGGGGTTAACAGACCCAGCTCACATCCACGTGCAGAGAACCTGACATTCCCCTGATTGGCTGCCCTGGAGTGTGTGAAGACAGGAAGCTGAGAGGTCAGGGGTCAGCCAGCAGAACGGGACAGAGAAAACTTGCTGCAGTGGAGAGAAGGCAGAGATTGTGCACAGAGAGAGTGAGAAGACATGCTTGGAGCAGGGAGAGGCTCAGGCAGAGAGAGGAGAAAGCCCAGCAGCGTGTGTGCAGTGAATGGAGAAGCTGTTCCCCTGTCCTGCACTGAAGAGGAGATCAGGTGTTGCTGATAGGTGCCAGGCAGAGTGAGAGACCCAGAGAGGAGTGAGAGACCCAGAGAGGAGTGAGAGACCCTGAAGAGTCATGACCAGCAGGAGCTGGCATCTGCAGCTGAGAGTTAAGGTACAGGAGCTCCCCTACCCCCAGGCTGGCCTGCACCCCACATTGGCCCACTTTACCCAGCTATTGAAGTGGCTCTCCACTGCATAGGGGACAACTGTTATTGGGGTGCTGATCACCCTGCGACATTACTAGCCCAGAGACACCTGCAACGCCCCTCTGGCTGCATGCCAGATTTGCCACCACTGCCAAGCCTATATCTACAGCCTGTGTTGTATGTCTAGCAGGGAGTTGCCCTAGGTAACGGGGACTCGCCTGTACCCCGCTATAGGGGACCATTAATATTTTCTGGCCTTTATATAGTAGTGTGCACACTAAGGTAGGGCCTACCCTTGTACTTGTGAGGATCTTCCTGCGTGGGACCGTTTCTTAATTGACTGTTTTCCTTGCACCAGGGACTATAGTTCAGTATAGTGTTGTATGTGCAGTATAGTGTTATATGTGCAGTATTGTGTTATATGTGCGGTATAGTATTCTAGTGATGTCATATTATTGTCTTTAATATTGCTCTGTTTGATGTCATTGTCTTTGTGTTTTTTTATCTTTCTTATTGATGTTTGCATATGTGTACGAGTATATCACAGCGACTAGTGCAGTTGTTTTCCTTTAATAAATATTTGTCGCTGCTAACCGAAGTAGCGTTGTCTTTTGTGGGTCCCTTGGGTTGTGCCGTTCCCTGCCACAGGTTCTCCAGCAGAAGCCGCAAAGAATCCAGAAGCCGCCGCCGTCACCAGCTCCAGATTAAGGTACGCCATCTTGCACCACACCGAACAGGGGCACTGTCACACTTGGCGTCACGAACAGGATTGCACAAGACCCCTGTGAACGGCAAGATGTGGCGATCGCAGTACATAGAACCGCTGGAGATGCGAAGAACCGCCACTCCACCAGCCCAAGCCAATCAGAACTCGATTGGGGCCATCATCGAAGCGATGACCGAAATGACCAGGATGATCCGTGAGATGCGTCAGGAATGGGCGGAGGATGAAAAGGAAAGACAGCAACGTGAAGGTGGCAGAAGGCATAGATGGCAACAGAATCGCCAATGGAGGTCGGAACGACTACACAGTGACCGAGCCGATGTATGCCCACAGACTGTGAGATGGCATGGGAGAAGAGGTCCACCGCCAGTGTTCCAGAACACGTCAAGAGCATCCGGTGTAACGCAGATGACTGATAGGCCGCGAACCGGCCCAAGAAGGATCACAGGTCGTGTCCTGTGGTTTGATGTGCCACGCGGATATGGATACATTAGACGTGCAGACAACGGGCGTAGCGTCTATGTCCATTACACCGCCATACAGAACGAAGACCCCCAGAATTGCTTTCGGAGCCTGAGCGATGGTGAAGCCGTCGAATTCGAATTAACAAGCGGGAAGAAAGGCACCAAGGCCGCAAAAGTGACGGGGCCGAATGGAACGCCGGTGCTACGCAACAGACATGCCCCAGAACAACAGTGGCACTACCCGCACCGTAAAGAGCCTCTACCATACCACCAATACACCGGAAGTACAGCTGAACTGAGAGAGGTCAAGCTAGAAAAAGAAAGAGTGAACAGCAACCCTCCTCGACCAGGACAGATGCCCCGCCCACCAGAACCTGAGATCACGAGGGCAAGTGAGAAACCGGTCATGTGGAGTGAGGTAGTCCACCAGAAGCAGCAAGCAGCGACTAGGCCTCTTGCAGAGCCAACCAGAGAGTACGTGCCTAGAATGGATGATGCCGATTATCGGGTGGCTAACCTAGGGCCAAGAATGGTAGACCAGCAGAGAAGCCCCGAGACCGTGGTTCAGATGGCTGTGACGCAGACAGTAGAGCCACCAGAAGCAGAACCAGTGGTGCCACTGCATGAATCCAAGGCCAAAGTAGAAGCACCAGAGAGAGAAGACAAAGCCAAGATCTGTTTCATCGGTGGGAAGCCGGTAACAAGTGGTGAATATACGACCATCTCAAGAGAGGAATTCGCCCTCAGAATCCAGCAGGCGATACAGAGGTCGAAGAGGCAAGTTCGAGAGGTGAGACATGCCTAAAGATGCGTACATCGTGAGAGTGGGCGCCATCCATTGACAGCCTTGGAGAAGCTGGACCGCAGAGGGATGGAGGTCCTGTGGCGGAGGGATGGTGGGCACGGGGAACCCACATTGGATATCAGGTGATAGGGAGGCAGTAATTTGTATTTGTGGTGAATGTATGTGTACTCACCTGTTTTCTTTCTCACCGTTAAATGTCTTGTCATGGACATTGAGAGGTTTTTGGCAGGAACCTACTGACCCAGGTTAAGTTGCCTGCGGACAGGCAAATTTCCAGCAGGGAGGTATGTGGCAATCCACTCTGAGTGCCCCTGTGCCCTCAAAAAGGCTTAATGGCAGCCAATGCTGCTATTAGGAAAGACTGCAGCTTCATAGACACTGCAGGGATGTGAGGGGTTAACAGACCCAGCTCACATCCACGTGCAGAGAACCTGACATTCCCCTGATTGGCTGCCCTGGAGTGTGTGAAGACAGGAAGCTGAGAGGTCAGGGGTCAGCCAGCAGAACGGGACAGAGAAAACTTGCTGCAGTGGAGAGAAGGCAGAGATTGTGCACAGAGAGAGTGAGAAGACATGCTTGGAGCAGGGAGAGGCTCAGGCAGAGAGAGGAGAAAGCCCAGCAGCGTGTGTGCAGTGAATGGAGAAGCTGTTCCCCTGTCCTGCACTGAAGAGGAGATCAGGTGTTGCTGATAGGTGCCAGGCAGAGTGAGAGACCCAGAGAGGAGTGAGAGACCCAGAGAGGAGTGAGAGACCCTGAAGAGTCATGACCAGCAGGAGCTGGCATCTGCAGCTGAGAGTTAAGGTACAGGAGCTCCCCTACCCCCAGGCTGGCCTGCACCCCACATTGGCCCACTTTACCCAGCTATTGAAGTGGCTCTCCACTGCATAGGGGACAACTGTTATTGGGGTGCTGATCACCCTGCGACATTACTAGCCCAGAGACACCTGCAACGCCCCTCTGGCTGCATGCCAGATTTGCCACCACTGCCAAGCCTATATCTACAGCCTGTGTTGTATGTCTAGCAGGGAGTTGCCCTAGGTAACGGGGACTCGCCTGTACCCCGCTATAGGGGACCATTAATATTTTCTGGCCTTTATATAGTAGTGTGCACACTAAGGTAGGGCCTACCCTTGTACTTGTGAGGATCTTCCTGCGTGGGACCGTTTCTTAATTGACTGTTTTCCTTGCACCAGGGACTATAGTTCAGTATAGTGTTGTATGTGCAGTATAGTGTTATATGTGCAGTATTGTGTTATATGTGCGGTATAGTATTCTAGTGATGTCATATTATTGTCTTTAATATTGCTCTGTTTGATGTCATTGTCTTTGTGTTTTTTTATCTTTCTTATTGATGTTTGCATATGTGTACGAGTATATCACAGCGACTAGTGCAGTTGTTTTCCTTTAATAAATATTTGTCGCTGCTAACCGAAGTAGCGTTGTCTTTTGTGGGTCCCTTGGGTTGTGCCGTTCCCTGCCACAGGTTCTCCAGCAGAAGCCGCAAAGAATCCAGAAGCCGCCGCCGTCACCAGCTCCAGATTAAGGTACGCCATCTTGCACCACACCGAACAGGGGCACTGTCACACTGCCGAGGTGTCCTACATAGTGCCTGCCTGTGGAGGAGCCGAGAGGGTGAAGACTAGAACCTCAAGGAAGAAGGTGCTGAGGGGGTAAATTACCTGGGAGCACACCCAGCCGGAGGATTCTCCTGAAGTTGCTCCGAAGAAGATAGAGGACGCAGCAAGTGGAGACCAAGGTGCGCAGGCACCGCGGAGGACACCCGCTCTCGAGGAACCAGGACTGGAGGACATGCAAAGGACCCCTAGCTGGAGACCTGTAGAAGCCCCCTCAGTGGTGCGGAGCTGCCCCTAGAGATGCCTGCCCGAAAGTAAGTTAAGAACACGATGTAACATCAAGGACAGGAGCTGCTCAGAGGACAGGTGACAGCCCAGCGGAGGAGAGGATAGAGGAGGATCCCCAGCCTGATAGGAGCCGGGGGTGGAAGCAGAGGCCGACCCAGAACAGCACAACAGGCGGAGCAGAGGACGACCCAGCACCTCCTGCTGCAGGAGCCGAGGACACGGGACACAAGGCAGACGTCAGGCTCATGGCAGATGCTGTGCGGCTGTGGTACAGGTATATGTGCGCTGTTGTGTGTTTATGCTGGGCGTTATGGGTAATAGAGGAGGTTTCTTTTTTAGGATGTCGGTATGTGGTAGACTCGCTAGTTATAGGATGTGTAGTATGCTAGGGTTTGTGGTTATAGTGGATGTATTTGTGTATGCAGGGCACCATTTGCGGATGTACTAAAAGGATGATCACAAAAAGGGATGATCGGGATGATTGCCTGCAGTTCCTATTCGCACCACTAGATGTCACAATTTTTTTTACTTCAACTGAGAATTTGTATGTTGGACACTGGTTGTGTATCCTGGACAGTCGGTAGAATAGGTAATCAGCGCTCAGTATCATTCTGTGGAGTTTTCGTAGCTTCTTAAAAGAAGCTGTAAGCGCTGCACAGGGAGGCCAGGCAGCATCTCCCCTGTGCACAGTGAGCTGACAGGACGCGCTTCTGTCAGCTCCTGCTGTGCTAGCAGTGTGAGGATTCACTAATGAGAATCCTCACACTGTGCCTACCTAGCTAGTGTAAAAGTTAATAAAATAATAAAAACCCTAACTAACTCTACTCCTTCGGCTGCTCCGGCAGCCCTTTAGAATAGCACCCACTCCAGTGGGCACCTAACACGAACTGAGGAGTCTGGGATGCAGTAGGGGAGGAGCCTACCCTCCAAAAGCTTTAGGATAGGTGCCTGGCTCCTGCGGACCCTCCTACATCCCAATGTGAAGCTGTGTCACCAGGACCATTGAAAGAGAAAAGTATGTGCTGCACATACTTTTTGTACTTGCTTTTCATCGCATTGTATGCACAACGCATGTACAAGGATGAATGCGATGCGTGCTATTTAAGCTCAAAATGCACGCCCGCATCGAGACGTGTATGGGCACCTTAAGTCAGAGAGAACCTGAGAATTCTGACTGGGAAGTGCAATTAACAGGTCAGATGTGGACTGCTGCTTTGAAGTTGGATATCTCCATTTCCCCAGGGCCGATTTTAAAAATTCTGGTATCCCTGGAAAAAGGGGATCCTCAGCTATCAGAGTATGGCCCTTATACACCTGGGGCCCCAGAGCAAGTGCCCATTAAGCCCATACGAAAAGACCGCCCTGGTCCCGGTTCGCTGACGTCATCCGGGGGCGATTATGCTGTGTACACACGGGGGCGATAGGGGCTGAAATAGCTGGGAATATGGTTGCTGAGCGACCATATTGCCAGTGATTGGAGTGTGCACCAGCGATAAATCGCCGGGTGCGCGCTCCCGTTTTCACAAAACGGGACACTGGGCAATATGATTGCTAGCAATATATTGCCAGCGATCATATTGCCCCGTGTGTACGCACCTTTATTCCTAACAATTTTGCTGCACCCGTCATCTTGAAACGTGCACATGTCCCTTTGTTGATGAATTTACAAGACTGCCTAATTAGAGCAATAATTGATATTTGCGTGGAGATTAATAACAGTATTACAGACACACATGCTATGACCGATAACACACACGTAACAGACTTATTTTAATTTTTTTTCTAATGCACTTTATTTCACATTTATCACTTTTCACTTATGTTTTTAATATTTCGCTGTCCTTAATAAATGATTCAATAAACATCATGTTTTAGCCAATTCTCTGTTTCTTGGGTCACTTTATTAATGTACCTATAACATTAATCAGAACATTAATATATGCTAACCTAGATTGCCCCTTGTAGGAATACTTTATCTTTCTTTGCTTCCAAGTCTAATACATATTCCTGGGTGCGCCTCCCCCATTACCAATTGATACTTAATATAGTAATGCAGGGGTGAGATAGCTATACCAATTACAGGCCGTTCGGATTGATAGCCTCTATCTATTAACCTGTATCAGCGATATCAGATGGTCGACAGTCATCAGGTCGACATACTGCAAAGTCGACATGGGTCTAGGTCGACAGGTCATTAGGTCAACATGGTCTAGGTCGACTGGGTTTTTCACTGGATTTTTGGGGGGTTTTTTGAGCCGACATGTGCCGACAGGCGGAATTTCATGCCCTACCATCCACTAGCAAAATAGGTTAAGTGGTTCCGCGCTAACCTAATTTTTTTTTCAGCAGCTCCTATAAATTAATTAAGTAATGGATTGAAGAAAGAAGCGCTATTAAGAAAGAAGCGTCGTGATTTCATACTGAATCCTCGCTCCCTTACCACCTCCTTCTCTTCCGATTCCTCTCCTCTGCTTCCATCCTCCTTTCCTATGCTTCCCTCCTCCGCACCCCCTCTCCCCCTCCACTGCTCTTCTGCTCTCCCTTCTAACTCTTCCTCTACTCTGCTCCCCATCCTCCTCTGCCCCCCCTCCTCCTCACCTCCACTCCCCCTGTATAGGGTACATCTACCGGGGGTCACCCCCCCCCCCCCCTATATCAGCGGCACCATCCCTCAGCTACTGACGCAGCACCCGCACACGAGGTGTCCGCCATCCTCCCCCCCAGGTCCTTACCATTAACCTGTGCACCTCACTGGCGGCGGCATAAAAACCATCCCCCTCCTCAGGGGCCACGCAAATCTCCCTCATCTTGGGCCCCACTACACCCAGCTCCCCCCACATCACGGAGCTCACTGCACCGCCTGAACAGGAGCGCTTGGGCCCCCTGAATTAGCCCCACTGGGAACTGTGTGCTGAGGCGACTTTCTCCCCCTTGGGACCGGGCTCCACAAAGTCCACCCTGCTCTCGTTCCCTCTCCTCAATCCCCCCTCGCCAAAGCCACATATCAGAGCCTAATGTGACCGATGTAATTACACGGCTACCTCTCCGTGACGACAACAGCCTGCCTACCCTCATGTGAAAACACAACTGCTACAGGAGCCCCCACAGTGTCTGATCTCTATTTCCTTTCCACATATTTAAAACAGTGCCGACCACCGTCATGCCCCCAAAAAGGCCTAGGGAGGTCGCACCCACCAAGATCAACATGCCTGCTAGAAAATCCCCCCAACCTCAACCAAGCCCGCTGAAACAAGGGTACAACCACCCGAGTGCCCCACCAGAGCTCAGCCCCCCCTCTGGAATAGCAGGTATAGATGCGGAATCAGACGAACCGGTGACGGTGAAGTCATTATGCCAAGTCTTTTCAGCATTCCAGGCTGAATTGGCCAGAGACCTCAAACTGGCCATTCGGGAGGTTAAAACGGAACTAGTGGCAATTGGCGACAGAACAGACCACTTAGAGAAGAAGATGGAGGAATTGGTCACTTCCCACAACGCTCTCGTGTCGTCTTATGACCGCCAACAACTTGAGATGGACCAGTACAGAACCAAACTTGCCGATTTGGAGGACAGATCCAGAAGGAACAATATTAAAATCAGAGGCATCCCAGAATCGGTGACCAACGCTGAGCTTGAAGGTTATGCCACAGCACTGTTCCGTCGGCTCCTCCCCTCCGTTGACCCCAAGGATCTCCTCATCGATCGTATCCACCGCCTACCAAGACCCAAAACGATTTCAGCCGATTTACCCAAAGACACCCTGCTTCGGGTCCACTTCTTTACAGTGAAAGAACGCATACTAAAGGCGGCCCGTGACGCAAAACTATCAGATACACTAGGAGGCCTCCAAGTGTTCCAAGACCTCTCTCCCGCAACACTGGCCAGTAGAAGATCGTTTGCCCCTATTACCCTGGCGCTACGCAACCACGAGATCCGATACAGGTGGGGGTTCCCGGTGAAACTGATCATCACACATGAAGACACCACCTATACAATATCATCCCTGGATGCCGGGGTGAAACTTCTGCTAGAATGGGACATCTCCATCACTGCCCCCCAGGGGCAGAAGCGCCCACAACCTCTTCGCCAGGATTGGACTGACACTTGATGTCCCTCTCCCGACTTCCATTTTCTTTTCCTAATGACGGACTTCCCATGCCAGTGGACCTTCGCCACCTCCCCACTGCGGGTTGAGGCTTCAATGATAAGTATCACCTTTCATTATCTACCAATGGTGCAGGTCTCTGTGCACTGGGACTTTGCCGCTCACAGTTTGTAGCAGCACATTGTCAGTCTGCTTAAGGTTCTGTTACTTCCCTACAGTTTACTGTTCCCCACTGGCTGGGGAACATTTCCCTTATTACCACCCGTAGCCTTGACAGGAATTAACTACTGTTATAGCTGGTTTCCCCCCCCTGAGTTCTCAGGTGGACTGTTATATTATATTTTATACGTTATGTTTTATATTTTATATTGCATGTTTTGTTTAGTTAAAAATGTCGTTATTGGAGGGGTGGCCAATCTCCCTCCGCTCTATAACCAGAGCCTCCAGGCCACCACCCCCAACCTCTTCTTATACTACTGCACGAAAATGTCTTTCCTTTCCCCTGCAGTAGTTGTGCGGGTCCTAGATACTGGACCCTTTGTTTTTCTTTTCCTATCCCTGCTCCTCCCCCCCTGTCGACATACTACCCCTCTCATGCTCCCTTCCCCCCCCCCCCCTGGACTGCACTCCCGCTACCTACCCCCCTTACTCAGCGCCCCCCCCTCCATGGATGTATTCAAAACCTCCCTGCATTTTTTAACACTCTACCATGCCTAAGTTGCTCTCACTAAATGTCAAAGGGCTGAACTCCCCCCATAAGCGCAGAATGGCATTATCATACTTCCATAAACAGAAAGCTGACATTGTGGCCCTTCAGGAGACCCACTTTGCCTCCCCCCGACCACCCATATTTAGGGATACCAACTACCCGACTGCTTTCTATGCTAACGGACCCTTTAAACGTAATGGTGTTGCTATTCTGTTTAACAGAAATACCCCCTTCACCTGCCACTCCCAGACGGCTGATAAAAACGGCAGGTATCTGATCCTAACCGGCCACTTAGAGGACAGACTTACGACAATAGTCTCTATCTATGCCCCCAACACGAACCAAGTGGCCTTCCTCCGTAAACTCCTTACCCTCATACAAAAAACCACAAAGGGCTCCCTGATATTACTGGGAGACTTTAACTTAGCACTAGATCCCCGCCTGGATAAATCCCATCTCCCCTCTAGCCACCAATCTCATACAGACAATCAATCGACAGCTTTCCGTAACCTCCTCTCAGAGTTTGACTTGTACGACACCTGGAGAATAACCTACCCCACAGGACGGGAATACACCTTCCACTCTCAAGTTCACAACACCTACTCGAGAATTGACTATATCCTCTGCGACAAGTGGTCCCTCCAACATTCCGTAGGAGTTGACATTCTCCCAATCACGTGGTCTGACCACGCTCCAGTGGTGTGGCATTGGAACTTTCATCCCTCCAGAATCCCCCCTAGGCCCTGGCGCCTGTTCCCCCATCTACTGTCTAACCCAGCGGCCAAAAGTACCATCCAAAAATCAATGGAGCTATATTTGTCCAACAATGAAACTACAGATACCTCGGTGATCAACCACTGGTGTGCTTTCAAAGCTGTCACAAGAGGGGCTGCTATTCAAGCGGGGGCAACTCTGAAGAGAAATGCCACCGCAACTCAAAAAGCCCTAGAGGCTAAATTAATGGAACTGGACGCCAAAAACAAAGTTGCCCCCTCTAAATCCCTGAAAGTAGAATTGGCTTCGATACGGAGCCAATTACAGAAAATGCTCCTTACCCGTACCCAATCGGCCTTAAACAGAATAAGACACAGGTTCTACCTAGCTAGCAACAGGTCGGGCAGAATGCTAGCCCGGAAGCTGCGCGCCCAGCACGCTAGAAACCGCATTAAATACATTACAGCCCCCAACAAAGAGAAAATACAGAACCCTAAAGATATAGCCAACCAGTTCGCAGATTACTATTCCAACCTATACAATCTCTCCAAAGACCCCTCCGCGCCACAGCCCACCCCTGCCTCTATCCATAGTTTCCTCAAGAACCTACACCTACCCTCTCTGACCCAGGACCAACTAGATCTCTTAAACGCCCCCTGGTCCCAATTAGAGGTCCAGTCGGTTATAAAGTCACTCCCGCGTAATAAAGCCCCTGGGCCAGATGGGTTCATTACAGAGTTTTATAAAACCTTTAGCGACTTGCTCTCCCCTTACCTCACTGACCTGTTCAACGAACTCTCCTCGCTCGGTCGCGCCCCCCCAGAACTGTTAGAAGCCAGAATTATTACCATTCCGAAGTCCGGTAAGAACCCTGCCTTGTGCCAAAACTATCGCCCTATAGCCCTCCTGAACAGTGATATCAAGATCTTCGCCAAACTAATGGCTTCCCGAATCAATCTCTATTTACCCTTGCTGATACACCCGGACCAGACAGGGTTTGTTCCGGGACGTCAGGCCCCGGACAACACACGGAGAGTCTTTAACTTAATAGACTCCCTGTCAGCTAAGCAAGATCTCCTTCTCGTCTCACTCGATGCCGAAAAGGCATTTGATCGCCTTAACTGGCAATATATGCGGGAAGTTCTGTCCCGTTTCGGCTTCAGGGACCGCATACTATCATCAATCATGTCACTATATAGCTCCCCCTCGGCCCGAGTGTTCAGCAATGGCTTTCTTTCCTCCCCTTTTAACATCACCAATGGCACAAGGCAGGGCTGCCCGCTTTCACCCCTAATATTTGTCCTCTCCATTGAACCATTAGCCACGGCCATCCGCAAAAACCCTAATATTCCTGGTCTCCAGGTGGGCCCCAACAAGCATAAACTAAGCCTCTTCGCGGATGACGTGTTACTATTCGTGACAGACCCCATCCATACGCTCCCACACGTCCACGAGATACTAACCGCATACAGTGCCGCATCTTACTATAAACTCAATACATCCAAGACTGATGCATTGCCGATCAACCTTACAGACCATCTCCCCCTACTGAAAACCACTTACACCTACAACTGGCAAACTACCTCCATAAAGTACTTAGGTATCCACATCCCCCCTAACATGGCGTCAGTATTTGATGTTAACCTCTCCCCCCTCCTAGCTTCCCTTACATCATTATCCAGATCTTGGTTGGCCTACGAAATCTCATGGATGGGTAGGATGGCAGCATTTAAAATGTCGCTCCTGCCCAAACTAATGTACCTGTTCCGCACTATCCCCTATGTTTTCCCTAAAAAATCCCTACAACAGGCCACCTCTATTCTGACAAAATATATTTGGGCATCCAAACCCCCCGCTATGGCCCGCTCCAAAATGACAATCCCAAGAGCTTATGGAGGTCTCGATCTCCCAGACCTATCCCAATATCAGGTAGCCTGCCTACTTGCCCCATCCAAACACTATTTTGAAAGCCCTACCCATAGGGCCTGGGTAGACATTGAACAATGTCACTCCCCCGATATCCCTCTTAACGACCTCCTTAAGATCCCAAAACACATCAGGCCCTCACTACCTTCCCTTCTTCCAACAACGACCGCTACCTTATATGCATGGGACCAACTACTGTCCGTTTTGCGCGCCTCTACCTCCCTTATCACTACCCTCCCTATCACCACCGTGGCGAGACTAATCCCCAACCTTAACCTCACCCTTTGGAAACAAAGTGGGATCGCAGCTCTGGGAGATATAGTCGACGCCAACTCAATCCGACCTTTCCCCTACCTCCAAGAAACATACTCCCTCCCCCCCCACGAGTACCTCCACTATCTCCAGGTGGCACACTGGTGGAACTTCCACTTCTCCAACCGCCCCACTATAGATCCCCGCCACCAGACGATCCTCTCCCGACCCTCCCAGACACTCTCCAGAGGGGATATCTCCTTCTGGTACGACTCACTCATAACCCCCGCGGAGTTCACTAAATCTCCTGCCCATAAAAAATGGGAAACTGATTTGGGCATCCAGCTCTCCGGACCTCAATGGCGTAAGATATTCCTATCCTCTTACACAATGTCCCGCTGTCTTAATCACTCGGAGATGCACATCAAATTGATAAATCGCCTCTACCTTACCCCAGATCGCCTCCACACCTTTTGGCCAACGTGCTCCAATATGTGCTGGCGACAATGCGGGAATATAGGTACCATTTACCATATTTTTTGGTCTTGCCACAAGCTCAGAGCATATTGGGGAGAAGTTTTTGAACTCATCTCGGAAGTGATCCAACTAACCCTTGCCCCTGACTCACTCCTAGCTTTATTCCATGTATACCCACAGGATCTCCCGATTGGGACAACATATGTCCTCGGACACATCCTCATAGCGGCAAGAGCAAACCTAGCTCAACAATGGAAGCAGCCCTCCCCCCCCCCTCTTCTCCAGGTTATACTAAAAACAAACCACCATTTCCTCATGGAAACCGGTTTCCAGCCCCACTCCCTTAATCCCACCTCGCCACACTCTAAATGGGCTCCCTGGCACTCATATATGTCTGCAAGAGAGGGTACTAGAGTCCCCTCCTCAGCCACGTCTGGACAAACAACCATGTTTAGCCTGAATGAGACCCCAGAGTCTGACCCAGACCCCCCCTCACCCCACACCCCGGTCTAACTGATGCTCTCCTACCTTAGACTAACCCTATAACTGAATTGTATCTGTATGCCTGTGTTCAGTTCGCTCTGCGTAGCGTTCTAATATGTCTGTTATGGTCATGTACAAAACTCTGTAGGCAAATTATAACTGTCTTATATTGTTCTCACCCACGATTGCAGTCCCCCCCCCCCCCCAATGTTTCCCCCCTTTTTTCATTTCTGTACCCCATATATAAATTTGTGTCAATAAAAATTTGTTGATGGAAAAAAAAAAAAGGGTATACGTATAAAAAGATAACTGCGTGCGGCCCCTAATTGGAGCCGTACTGGGCAAAAGTCAAAGTGCATATGCTGGGTGAGGTGCAAACCCTATGGCGTGAGTGGTTTAAATGCAGGGAGAAATACTGAGTCCCTGCTGGGTATCTATAATAAGCAAAAACAGCCCTGTGTGGGGTGATGCAGCCAGCATCACTGTATGCGCATAGCACCAGAAGCCAGAAATTGCAACAACAGAATGCCAGCATCTTGTATATTATATGTTATCCTGGTGTGTCACCTGGACACCGATAAGGCTGGGGGACTGGTGTCACACAGTGGGATGACAAGTACCTTTAACAAGGGGGAGAGAAAAGGAAGAAGGAAGACATGATTGTGTGTTAGTGGACCAAAATGGTTACAAAAAATGATGTAGGCCAAGTGTGTCATTAGGGCCTTTAGGGTGTAGTGTGTCCATTTTGTAAATCCACTTGGACTCAAGCTGCAGAAGCTGTTTGGAACGGTTGCCACCCCGTATGTGTGCCGGCACGTGGTCTATGATCTTATATTTGATCATTGCCATGTTATGTTTGGCCTTGGCGAAATTCCTGGTCACTGGTTGCTCCCCTGAGCCAGAATGAAGGGCTGCCCGTATGGCACAATCGGTCTTGCCGATGTAATGTATTCCACATGGACAATAAATGATGTAGATAACAAATTTAGTCGTGCACGTGAGGGGCCATCTGATTTTAAAAAAATTTACCCGTATAGAGATGTGCAACTTCGGTGCAAGCTGTCATGAAGCTGCATGTTGTGCAGCCTAGGCACCGGTAACAGCCCATTCTGGTGGGTCTGATTTGTCTAGAAGGGGTGTCAAAATTTGTAATCTCGGTCTTGACCAATAGGTCCTTCAAGTTTGGGCCGCGCTTGTAGCTCGGCATCAGCTTGGTGTCTTTGAACACCGGTAGCTCGGGATCCGAACGCACAATTTCCCACCAGTTTTTTACTCTGCTGGTGGTTTCTCGGCTGGCAGAGCTAAAGTCATTAACCCATGGAATACATGGCTTTATGACTTTAGGTGTTGCACCTGTGATAAGAGTGGTGCGCTCACACGCCAGAGCCCTGGCCTTGGCTTTAAGTAGGCCCTGTCTTGGGTAGCCTCTGTCCTCGAACTTCTGCTGCATGATGTCCAGTTGGTGATGGGTTTCAGAGTCGGTATCAGTGATCCTGCATACTCTCAAAAACTGAGTATGGGAGACTCTCCACCGTGTTGCGTGGGTGCGAGCTGTTGTGTCTAAGTATAGTATTGCGATCTGTCGGTTTGACATACAAAGAAGTGTGTGTAAATCCCAAAAATACAAATGTGTAAAAAATAGGCGTATTTCTGCCTACGAATACACCTATTTTTTACGAATCCATTTTGGTACATTTCCCCCGATGTATACATAGTATACACGCTATACTGCTGTTCTGTTCTCAAAGACAACATGAAGCATATATATCACTTGTGGAGCCGATATTTATGGTACAACACGCCCCTGTAATTCTCACATTCATAGAGATCCCACAGCACATCTCCCCCATGTGTTAGAGCCTGACATCTCCGATTTACAAACATGATCATTAGCGATCAGTTTGACCATGTTATTATTGTATACAGAGATCCATATGTAACACAACCGTCCGGATCCCTGTGTTAACACCATACAATTGTCACGCTAGATGCGGTGACATCTTCTTCACATCACTTCTTAAACATTGCTCGGGCAGTAGTCCCGTGGCATCTGAAATTTACACTTCAAACTTGCACCATTTTTTAACATTGTTTTACTGTTTTAATGTAGGTTATTTATGTTCCATTTATGTGTTGTTATAGGCAGAAGCCAAACCCGGATCCTGGAGCGGAGGTTGTCATACAGAAGTGGGCGATACGGTGGGGTCACCATAGCAACCCATCTACAACAGAGGGGAGCGTGATGATGCAGTGAGGCTCCGCCCACTGACATCCGCCCGCACCGGAAGCCGCACTGGACGCAACCGGGACGCTCCACGTACGGGAATGGTGAGTATGCACATGCTGTATGTATTTAAATGTTTGCTGTGTCACCCGCACGCGTTGTACACCTTGACAAAGGGGTATCCAGTCCCCGAAACGTCGGTCACCTCCAATAAACACATTGTTAAGCCCACGGAGTGCCGCTGCCTGCTTGGATAATTCCTTAGATAGATAGATACCAGAAAGAACCCCCACTGGGGGAATAAACAGCACTCACCAGTCTGTAGTTCAATGGAGGTACAACCAGGAGGTAATCCAAAGTTTATTTTCTGCAAGAGAGATCTTCTGACGTTTCGGTCCCCGCTGGTACCTTTATCAAGGCAGCCACTGTGTCAAATAGTCGCAACTTAAATCTGTGTGGGAAGGGGGATATATAGCCTTTGAGTATAAAGAAACATAAAAATATATGATACAGCCAGTACAGGATATGGCGGGTGAGCCAGTGACAGGGACTATAGAGAGGTAGGGCAGGGGGATCAGAGGCGGTCCTGCAGCGATGCATAACCCACAACAGAGAGAGCCGGCACCGGGAAGGGTGATCCCTGGAGAGGACAAGGGCCTGTGCAGTGCTGTGAGCTGCTGACCTGTAAGGAGCGGAGGCTGCGCAGCTGTGAGACCAGGAATGGCGCCAGGAGAGCCAGGCTCCTCCAAGTCCCCTACTGCTGCCACCTGCCAGAGGGAAGGGAACCGCGCTGCCCCCACTAGCTGCCAACCACAGGAGGAGCCCCAAACCCGGAGAGAACAGAATGATGTGTGCTGCCGAGGTTTCCTACATAGTGCCTGCCTGTGGAGGAGCCGAGAGGGTGAAGACTAGAACCTCATGGAAGAAGGTGCTGAGGGGGTAAATTACCTGGGAGCACACCCAGCCGGAGGATTCTCCTGAAGTTGCTCCGAAGAAGATAGAGGACGCAGCAGCTGGAGGGCCATGAGTTTGGGGTGGGGTGAGCCACCTGTGTAATTACATCGGTCACATTAGGCTCTGATATGTGGCTTTGGCGAGGGAGGAGATGGGGAGATGGAGCAGGAAGAGATGACTAGCACCGAAGGGGAGGGAGTGCAGCAGGGGCAGAAAACCCGGCATTCCATCACTGCTGATCATGTAGCATGCAGCACCGATTACAATAGGTACACAGCGCCTGCATATACTGCTCTCCATTCTCCGCACGTCTGCTCCTTCTCCACACCTCCTCAGCCCCCTCCCCTTCACTTCCCCTTCTCCTCACCCCCTCTCCTGCTCTCCCTTCTCTGCTTTTACCTCTCCCCCCTCTCCTATGCTCCCCCTCCTCCTCTCCTTCACTTTCCCTCCTCTGCTCTTGCTCTCCCTTCTCCTCTTGCTCTCCGTTCTCCTCTCCTTCCCTCCACTCCTCCTACTCCTTCCCTTAGCTCCCCCACCTCCTCCTCATCTACTCTCCATCCTCCGCTCCCTCCTCCTCTCCTCCCCCCCTCTCCTCCCCCACAACCTCTCTTCAGCTTCCCTTCCTCCGCTCCTCCTCTCCTCTGCTCCTCCTTTCCTCTGCTTCCCCTCCTTTCTTCTGCTTCCAATCCTCTTCACCCCTCCCCTGCTTTCCCTTCTCCTTGTCTCTGCTCCTCTTCTCCTCAGCTACCACATCTCTTTCCCTCCTCCACTACCCCTCCTCCTCCTCCTCTCCTTTGCTTCCCTCCTGCTCACCTCATCTCCTCCGCACCCCCTCCCCTTCTCTCACTTCTCCGCTTCCCCTCTCTTCCGCTCCCCCTCCCCTCTTCTCCTGCACTTCCCCTCCTCCTCACCCCTCTCCTCTTCTCCTGCTCTCCCTTCTCCTCTACTCTGCTCCCCCTCCTCTTACTCCTCTCCCTCCTCCTCTCTTTTGCCCCACCTCCTCTTCTCTGCTCCCCTTCTCTCTCTCCTCCCCACCACTTTTCGTCGGAGGAGGAGGAGCATTTCAATCGCTGCTGATCATGTACCATGCAGCACCAATTACAAGAGGTACACAGTGCCTTCTGTGCTACTTCTCTAGATGTCCGCTTCTCTCCTCCTCCACTCCTTTGCTCCTTCTCGGATCCCCCTCCTCCACTCCTTTGCTCCTTCTTCTCTGATCCCTCTCCTCCTCTCCTCCTTCCCCTCCTCCTCTCCCCAGCTCTCCCTTTCCCCTCTTTTGCTCTCCTCACCAATTTCCCCACACTTTTCTCTCTCTGACTGCCAGTGAACCTGTGCTGGGGTACAGGAAGAGAAGACCCAGCGCCGGGGAGATGGAGCAGGAAGAGATGACTAGCACAGAAGAAGAAAAAGTGCAGCAGACCCAGTCTGCCCAGGAGCAGGGGCAACAAAATCATCGCTACCATCGCTGCTGATTGTCACAGGAGGTACCCAGCACCAGCTTGCACTGCGCTCCCTTCTCTGCACCTCCTCCATGCCTCCTCTCCTCCTCCTCTCCCCCTCTTCTTGTCTGCTCCTGCTCTCTGTTCTCCCCTCCTCCTCAGCTCCCCAACCACCTCCTCCGCTCCCCCTCCTCCTTTCCTGTTTCCCCCTCCTTTCTTTTGCTTCCAATACTCCTCACCCCCTCCCCTACTTTCCTTTCTTCTTTCCTCTCACTCCTCAGCTCCCCTTCCTCTTCTGCTTCCCCTCCTCCTCTCGCTTCCCTCCTGCTCACCTCCTATACTCCGCACCCCCTCCCCTTCTCTGCTCCTCCACTCCCCCCTCCTCTCCTTCACTTCCCCTCCTCCACACCCCCTCTCCTTTTCTCTTTCTCTCTCTCCACCCTCTCTCTCTCTCTCCACCCTCTCTCTCTCCACACTCTCTCTCTCCACCCTCTCTCTCTCCACCCTCTCTCTCTCTCCACCCTCTCTCTCTCCACCCTCTCTCTCTCTCCACCCTCTCTCTCTCTCCTCTCTTATCAAAATTATGTAGGCCAAGTGTGTCATTAAGGCCTTTAGGGTGTAGTGTGTCCATTTTGTAAATCCACTTGGACTCAAGCTGCAGAAGCTGTTTGGAACGGTTGCCACCCCGTATGTGTACCGGCACGTGGTCTATGATCTTATATTTGATCATTGCCATGTTATGTTTGGCCTTGGCGAAATGCCTGGTCACTGGTTGCTCCCCTGAGCCAGAATGAAGGGCTGCCCGTATGGCACAATCGGTCTTGCCGATGTAATGTATTCCACATGGACAATAAATGATGTAGATAACAAATTTAGTCGTGCACGTGAGGGGCCATCTGATTTAAAAAAAATTTACCCGTATAGAGATGTGCAACTTCGGTGCAAGCTGTCACGAAGCTGCATTTTGTGCAGCCTAGGCACCGGTAACAGCCCATTCTGGTGGGTCTGATTTGTCTAGAAGGGGTGTCAAAATTTGTAATCTCGGTCTTGACCAATAGGTCCTTCAAGTTTGGGCCGCGCTTGTAGCTCGGCATCAGCTTGGTGTCTTTGAACACCGGTAGCTCGGGATCCGAACGCACAATTTTCCACCAGTTTTTTACTCTGCTGGTGGTTTCTCGGCTGGCAGAGCTAAAGTCATTAACCCATGGAATACATGGCTTTATGACTTTAGGTGTTGCACCTGTGATAAGAGTGATGCGCTCACACGCCAGAGCCCTGGCCTTGGCTTTAAGTAGGCCCTGTCTGGGGTAGCCTCTGTCCTCGAACTTCTGCTGCATGATGTCCAGTTGGTGATGGGTTTCAGAGTCGGTATCAGTGATCCTGCATACTCTCAAAAACTGAGTATGGGAGACTCTCCACCGTGTTGCCTGGGTGCGAGCTGTTGTGTCTAAGTATAGTATTGCGATCTGTCGGTTTAGCATACAAAGAAGTGTGTGTAAATCCCAAAAATACAAATGTGTAAAAAATAGGCGTATTTCTGCCTACGAATCCATTTTGGTACATTTCCCCCGATGTATACATAGTATATATATATACACGCTATACTGCTGTTCTGTTCTCAAAGACAACATGAAGCATATATATCACTTGTGGAGCCGATATTTATGGTACAACACGCCCCTGTAATTCTCACATTCATAGAGATCCCACAGCACATCTCCCCCATGTGTTAGAGCCTGACATCTCCGATTTACAAACATGATCATTAGCGATCAGTTTGACCATGTTATTATTGTATACAGAGATCCATATGTAACACACCCGTCCGGATCCCTGTGTTAACACCATAAAATTGTCACGCTAGATGCGGTGACATCTTCTTCACATCACTTCTTAAACATTGCTCGGGCAGTAGTCCCGTGGCATCTGAAATTTACACTTCAAACTTGCACCATTTTTTAACATTGTTTTACTGTTTTAATGTAGGTTATTTATGTTCCATTTATGTGTTGTTATAGGCAGAAGCCAAACCCGGATCCTGGAGCAGAGGTTGTCATACAGAAGTGGGCGATACGGTGGGGTCACCATAGCAACCCATCTACAACAGAGGGGAGCGTGATGATGCAGTGAGGCTCCGCCCACTGACATCCGCCCGCACCGGAAGCCGCACTGGACGCAACCGGGACGCTCCACGTACGGGAATGGTGAGTATGCACATGCTGTATGTATTTAAATGTTTGCTGTGTCACCCGCACGCGTTGTACACCTTGACAAAGGGGTATCCAGTCCCCGAAACGTCGGTCACCTCCAATAAACACATTGTTAAGCCCACGGAGTGCCGCTGCCTGCTTGGATAATTCCTTAGATAGATAGATACCAGAAAGAACCCCCACTGGGGGAATAAACAGCACTCACCAGTCTGTAGTTCAATGGAGGTACAACCAGGAGGTAATCCAAAGTTTATTTTCTGCAAGAGAGATCTTCTGACGTTTCGGTCCCCGCTGGTACCTTTATCAAGGCAGCCACTGTGTCAAATAGTCGCAACTTAAATCTGTGTGGGAAGGGGGATATATAGCCTTTGAGTATAAAGAAATATAAAAATATATGATACAGCCAGTACAGGATATGGCGGGTGAGCCAGTGACAGGGACTATAGAGAGGTAGGGCAGGGGGATCAGAGGCGGTCCTGCAGCGATGCATAACCCACAACAGAGAGAGCCGGCACCGGGAAGGGTGATCCCTGGAGAGGACAAGGGCCTGTGCAGTGCTGTGAGCTGCTAACCTGTAAGGAGCGGAGGCTGCGCAGCTGTGAGACCAGGAATGGCGCCAGGAGAGCCAGGCTCCTCCAAGTCCCCTACTGCTGCCACCTGCCAGAGGGAAGGGAACCGCGCTGCCCCCACTAGCTGCCAACCACAGGAGGAGCCCCAAACCCGGAGAGAACAGAATGATGTGTGCTGCCGAGGTGTCCTACATAGTGCCTGCCTGTGGAGGAGCCGAGAGGGTGAAGACTAGAACCTCAAGGAAGAAGGTGCTGAGGGGGTAAATTACCTGGGAGCACACCCAGCCGGAGGATTCTCCTGAAGTTGCTCCGAAGAAGATAGAGGACGCAGCAAGTGGAGACCAAGGTGCGCAGGCACCGCGGAGGACACCCGCTCTCGAGGAACCAGGACTGGAGGACATGCAAAGGACCCCTAGCTGGAGACCTGTAGAAGCCCCCTCAGTGGTGCGGAGCTGCCCCTAGAGATGCCTGCCCGAAAGTAAGTTAAGAACACGATGTAACATCAAGGACAGGAGCTGCTCAGAGGACAGGTGACAGCCCAGCGGAGGAGAGGATAGAGGAGGATCCCCAGCCTGATAGGAGCCGGGGGTGGAAGCAGAGGCCGACCCAGAACAGCACAACAGGCGGAGCAGAGGACAACCCAGCACCTCCTGCTGCAGGAGCCGAGGACACGGGACACAAGGCAGACGTCAGGCTCATGGCAGATGCTGTGCGGCTGTGGTACAGGTATATGTGCGCTGTTGTGTGTTTATGCTGGGCGTTATGGGTAATAGAGGAGGTTTCTTTTTTAGGATGTCGGTATGTGGTAGACTCGCTAGTTATAGGATGTGTAGTATGCTAGGGTTTGTGGTTATAGTGGATGTATTTGTGTATGCAGGGCACCATTTGCGGATGTACTAAAAGGATGATCACAAAAAGGGATGATCGGGATGATTGCCTGCAGTTCCTATTCGCACCACTAGATGTCACAATTTTTTTTACTTCAACTGAGAATTTGTATGTTGGACACTGGTTGTGTATCCTGGACAGTCGGTAGAATAGGTAATCAGCGCTCAGTATCATTCTGTGGAGTTTTCGTAGCTTCTTAAAAGAAGCTGTAAGCGCTGCACAGGGAGGCCAGGCAGCGTCTCCCCTGTGCACAGTGAGCTGACAGGACGCGCTTCTGTCAGCTCCTGCTGTGCTAGCAGTGTGAGGATTCACTAATGAGAATCCTCACACTGTGCCTACCTAGCTAGTGTAAAAGTTAATAAAATAATAAAAACCCTAACTAACTCTACTCCTTCAGCTGCTCCGGCAGCCCTTTAGAATAGCACCCACTCCAGTGGGCACCTAACACGAACTGAGGAGTCTGGGATGCAGTAGGGGAGGAGCCTACCCTCCAAAAGCTTTAGGATAGGTGCCTGGCTCCTGCGGACCCTCCTACATCCCAATGTGAAGCTGTGTCACCAGGACCATTGAAAGAGAAAAGTATGTGCTGCACATACTTTTTGTACTTGCTTTTCATCGCATTGTATGCACAACGCATGTACAAGGATGAATGCGATGCGTGCTATTTAAGCTCAAAATGCACGCCCGCATCGAGACGTGTATGGGCACCTTAAGTCAGAGAGAACCTGAGAATTCTGACTGGGAAGTGCAATTAACAGGTCAGATGTGGACTGCTGCTTTGAAGTTGGATATCTCCATTTCCCCAGGGCCGATTTTAAAAATTCTGGTATCCCTGGAAAAAGGGGATCCTCAGCTATCAGAGTATGGCCCTTATACACCTGGGGCCCCAGAGCAAGTGCCCATTAAGCCCATACGAAAAGACCGCCCTGGTCCCGGTTCGCTGACATCATCCG
This sequence comes from Crinia signifera, assembly GCF_055691185.1. Taxonomy (NCBI): domain Eukaryota; kingdom Metazoa; phylum Chordata; class Amphibia; order Anura; family Myobatrachidae; genus Crinia; species Crinia signifera. Next base: position 161,064 of record NW_028142090.1, on the reverse strand, counting down.
GGGGCGATTATGCTGTGTACACACGGGGGCGATAGGGGCTGAAATAGCTGGGAATATGGTTGCTGAGCGACCATATTGCCAGTGATTGGAGTGTGCACCAGCGATAAATCGCCGGGTGCGCGCTCCCGTTTTCACAAAACGGGACACTGGGCAATATGATTGCTGATATGATTGCTAGCAATATATTGCCAGCGATCATATTGCCCCGTGTGTACGCACCTTTATTCCTAACAATTTTGCTGCACCCGTCATCTTGAAACGTGCACATGTCCCTTTGTTGATGAATTTACAAGACTGCCTAATTAGAGCAATAATTGATATTTGCGTGGAGATTAATAACAGTATTACAGACACACATGCTATGACCGATAACACACACGTAACAGACTTATTTTAATTTTTTTTCTAATGCACTTTATTTCACATTTATCACTTTTCACTTATGTTTTTAATATTTCGCTGTCCTTAATAAATGATTCAATAAACATCATGTTTTAGCCAATTCTCTGTTTCTTGGGTCACTTTATTAATGTACCTATAACATTAATCAGAACATTAATATATGCTAACCTAGATTGCCCCTTGTAGGAATACTTTATCTTTCTTTGCTTCCAAGTCTAATACATATTCCTGGGTGCGCCTCCCCCATTACCAATTGATACTTAATATAGTAATGCAGGGGTGAGATAGCTATACCAATTACAGGCCGTTCGGATTGATAGCCTCTATCTATTAACCTGTATCAGCGATATCAGATGGTCGACAGTCATCAGGTCGACATACTGCAAAGTCGACATGGGTCTAGGTCGACAGGTCATTAGGTCAACATGGTCTAGGTCGACTGGGTTTTTCACTGGATTTTTGGGGGGTTTTTTGAGCCGACATGTGCCGACAGGCGGAATTTCATGCCCTACCATCCACATTGGATTGTGTTGACCGTTTTCAGCGTCAATTTAAACCAGGTCGATCTTTTTCATATGTAGACCTTTTCACTGCCGACCAAAAGATCTAATTACTGTCGACTTAATGACCCTCACCCCTGGTCACAGCGTCTATAAACTGTTATGTAGGACAGGAGATAAGTTCCGAAAACTAAAATATCATAAATTCCCAAACGTTGGGCAAAAGAAGCAGCCTCTGTGTTTTCCTTCACATGTAGTCATACAGGTAGAGTCGGACAACAGGAATAATAGGCGCTACATGATAATGTATTTATAGCATTCCTCCGAAAAGGCATTTGATCGCCTTAACTGGCAATATATGCGGGAAGTTCTGTCCCGTTTCGGCTTCAGGGACCGCATACTATCATCAATCATGTCACTATAGAGCTCCCCCTCGGCCCGAGTGTTCAGCAATGGCTTTCTTTCCTCCCCTTTTAACATCACCAATGGCACAAGGCAGGGCTGCCCGCTTTCACCCCTAATATTTGTCCTCTCCATTGAACCATTAGCCACGGCCATCCGCAAAAACCCTAATATTCCTGGTCTCCAGGTGGGCCCCAACAAGCATAAACTAAGCCTCTTCGCGGATGACGTGTTACTATTCGTGACAGACCCCATCCATACGCTCCCACACGTCCACGAGATACTAACCGCATACAGTGCCGCATCTTACTATAAACTCAATACATCCAAGACTGATGCATTGCCGATCAACCTTACAGACCATCTCCCCCTACTGAAAACCACTTACACCTACAACTGGCAAACTACCTCCATAAAGTACTTAGGTATCCACATCCCCCCTAACATGGCGTCAGTATTTGATGTTAACCTCTCCCCCCTCCTAGCTTCCCTTACATCATTATCCAGATCTTGGTTGGCCTACGAAATCTCATGGATGGGTAGGATGGCAGCATTTAAAATGTCGCTCCTGCCCAAACTAATGTACCTGTTCCGCACTATCCCCTATGTTTTCCCTAAAAAATCCCTACAACAGGCCACCTCTATTCTGACAAAATATATTTGGGCATCCAAACCCCCCGCTATGGCCCGCTCCAAAATGACAATCCCAAGAGCTTATGGAGGTCTCGATCTCCCAGACCTATCCCAATATCAGGTAGCCTGCCTACTTGCCCCATCCAAACACTATTTTGAAAGCCCTACCCATAGGGCCTGGGTAGACATTGAACAATGTCACTCCCCCGATATCCCTCTTAACGACCTCCTTAAGATCCCAAAACACATCAGGCCCTCACTACCTTCCCTTCTTCCAACAACGACCGCTACCTTATATGCATGGGACCAACTACTGTCCGTTTTGCGCGCCTCTACCTCCCTTATCACTACCCTCCCTATCACCACCGTGGCGAGACTAATCCCCAACCTTAACCTCACCCTTTGGAAACAAAGTGGGATCGCAGCTCTGGGAGATATAGTCGACGCCAACTCAATCCGACCTTTCCCCTACCTCCAAGAAACATACTCCCTCCCCCCCCACGAGTACCTCCACTATCTCCAGGTGGCACACTGGTGGAACTTCCACTTCTCCAACCGCCCCACTATAGATCCCCGCCACCAGACGATCCTCTCCCGACCCTCCCAGACACTCTCCAGAGGGGATATCTCCTTCTGGTACGACTCACTCATAACCCCCGCGGAGTTCACTAAATCTCCTGCCCATAAAAAATGGGAAACTGATTTGGGCATCCAGCTCTCCGGACCTCAATGGCATAAGATATTCCTATCCTCTTACACAATGTCCCGCTGTCTTAATCACTCGGAGATGCACATCAAATTGATAAATCGCCTCTACCTTACCCCAGATCGCCTCCACACCTTTTGGCCAACGTGCTCCAATATGTGCTGGCGACAATGCGGGAATATAGGTACCATTTACCATATTTTTTGGTCTTGCCACAAGCTCAGAGCATATTGGGGAGAAGTTTTTGAACTCATCTCGGAAGTGATCCAACTAACCCTTGCCCCTGACTCACTCCTAGCTTTATTCCATGTATACCCACAGGATCTCCCGATTGGGACAACATATGTCCTCGGACACATCCTCATAGCGGCAAGAGCAAACCTAGCTCAACAATGGAAGCAGCCCTCCCCCCCCCCCTCTTCTCCAGGTTATACTAAAAACAAACCACCATTTCCTCATGGAAACCGGTTTCCAGCCCCACTCCCTTAATCCCACCTCGCCACACTCTAAATGGGCTCCCTGGCACTCATATATGTCTGCAAGAGAGGGTACTAGAGTCCCCTCCTCAGCCACGTCTGGACAAACAACCATGTTTAGCCTGAATGAGACCCCAGAGTCTGACCCAGACCCCCCCTCACCCCACACCCCGGTCTAACTGATGCTCTCCTACCTTAGACTAACCCTATAACTGAATTGTATCTGTATGCCTGTGTTCAGTTCGCTCTGCGTAGCGTTCTAATATGTCTGTTATGGTCATGTACAAAACTCTGTAGGCAAATTATAACTGTCTTATATTGTTCTCACCCACGATTGCAGTCCCCCCCCCCCCCCAATGTTTCCCCCCTTTTTTCATTTCTGTACCCCATATATAAATTTGTGTCAATAAAAATTTGTTGATGGAAAAAAAAAAGGGTATACGTATAAAAAGATAACTGCGTGCGGCCCCTAATTGGAGCCGTACTGGGCAAAAGTCAAAGTGCATATGCTGGGTGAGGTGCAAACCCTATGGCGTGAGTGGTTTAAATACAGGGAGAAATACTGAGTCCCTGCTGGGTATCTATAATAAGCAAAAACAGCCCTGTGTGGGGTGATGCAGCCAGCATCACTGTATGCGCATAGCACCAGAAGCCAGAAATTGCAACAACAGAATGCCAGCATCTTGTATATTATATGTTATCCTGGTGTGTCACCTGGACACCGATAAGGCTGGGGGACTGGTGTCACACAGTGGGATGACAAGTACCTTTAACAAGGGGGAGAGAAAAGGAAGAAGGAAGACATGATTGTGTGTTAGTGGACCAAAATGGTTACAAAAAATGATGTAGGCCAAGTGTGTCATTAAGGCCTTTAGGGTGTAGTGTGTCCATTTTGTAAATCCACTTGGACTCAAGCTGCAGAAGCTGTTTGGAACGGTTGCCACCCCGTATGTGTGCCGGCACGTGGTCTATGATCTTATATTTGATCATTGCCATGTTTGGCCTTGGCGAAATTCCTGGTCACTGGTTGCTCCCCTGAGCCAGAATGAAGGGCTGCCCGTATGGCACAATCGGTCTTGCCGATGTAATGTATTCCACATGGACAATAAATGATGTAGATAACAAATTTAGTCGTGCACGTGAGGGGCCATCTGATTTAAATTTTTTTTACCCGTATAGAGATGTGCAACTTCGGTGCAAGCTGTCATGAAGCTGCATGTTGTGCAGCCTAGGCACCGGTAACAGCCCATTCTGGTGGGTCTGATTTGTCTAGAAGGGGTGTCAAAATTTGTAATCTCGGTCTTGACCAATAGGTCCTTCAAGTTTGGGCCGCGCTTGTAGCTCGGCATCAGCTTGGTGTCTTTGAACACCGGTAGTTTGGGATCCGAACGCACAATTTCCCACCAGTTTTTTACTCTGCTGGTGGTTTCTCGGCTGGCAGAGCTAAAGTCATTAACCCATGGAATACATGGCTTTATGACTTTAGGTGTTGCACCTGTGATAAGAGTGGTGCGCTCACACGCCAGAGCCCTGGCCTTGGCTTTAAGTAGGCCCTGTCTGGGGTAGCCTCTGTCCTCGAACTTCTGCTGCATGATGTCCAGTTGGTGATGGGTTTCAGAGTCGGTATCAGTGATCCTGCATACTCTCAAAAACTGAGTATGGGAGACTCTCCACCGTGTTGCGTGGGTGCGAGCTGTTGTGTCTAAGTATAGTATTGCGATCTGTCGGTTTGACATACAAAGAAGTGTGTGTATATCCCAAAAATACAAATGTGTAAAAAATAGGCGTATTTCTGCCTACGAATACACCTATTTTTTACGAATCCATTTTGGTACATTTCCCCCGATGTATACATAGTATATATATACACGCTATACTGCTGTTCTGTTCTCAAAGACAACATGAAGCATATATATCACTTGTGGAGCCGATATTTATGGTACAACACGCCCCTGTAATTCTCACATTCATAGAGATCCCACAGCACATCTCCCCCATGTGTTAGAGCCTGACATCTCCGATTTACAAACATGATCATTAGCGATCAGTTTGACCATGTTATTATTGTATACAGAGATCCATATGTAACACAACCGTCCGGATCCCTGTGTTAACACCATACAATTGTCACGCTAGATGCGGTGACATCTTCTTCACATCACTTCTTAAACATTGCTCGGGCAGTAGTCCCGTGGCATCTGAAATTTACACTTCAAACTTGCACCATTTTTTAACATTGTTTTACTGTTTTAATGTAGGTTATTTATGTGCCATTTATGTGTTGTTATAGGCAGAAGCCAAACCCGGATCCTGGAGCGGAGGTTGTCATACAGAAGTGGGCGATACGGTGGGGTCACCATAGCAACCCATCTACAACAGAGGGGAGCGTGATGATGCAGTGAGGCTCCGCCCACTGACATCCGCCCGCACCGGAAGCCGCACTGGACGCAACCGGGACGCTCCACGTACGGGAATGGTGAGTATGCACATGCTGTATGTATTTAAATGTTTGCTGTGTCACCCGCACGCGTTGTACACCTTGACAAAGGGGTATCCAGTCCCCGAAACGTCGGTCACCTCCAATAAACACATTGTTAAGCCCACGGAGTGCCGCTGCCTGCTTGGATAATTCCTTAGATAGATAGATACCAGAAAGAACCCCCACTGGGGGAATAAACAGCACTCACCAGTCTGTAGTTCAATGGAGGTACAACCAGGAGGTAATCCAAAGTTTATTTTCTGCAAGAGAGATCTTCTGACGTTTCGGTCCCCGCTGGTACCTTTATCAAGGCAGCCACTGTGTCAAATAGTCGCAACTTAAATCTGTGTGGGAAGGGGGATATATAGCCTTTGAGTATAAAGAAACATAAAAATATATGATACAGCCAGTACAGGATATGGCGGGTGAGCCAGTGACAGGGACTATAGAGAGGTAGGGCAGGGGGATCAGAGGCGGTCCTGCAGCGATGCATAACCCACAACAGAGAGAGCCGGCACCGGGAAGGGTGATCCCTGGAGAGGACAAGGGCCTGTGCAGTGCTGTGAGCTGCTGACCTGTAAGGAGCGGAGGCTGCGCAGCTGTGAGACCAGGAATGGCGCCAGGAGAGCCAGGCTCCTCCAAGTCCCCTACTGCTGCCACCTGCCAGAGGGAAGGGAACCGCGCTGCCCCCACTAGCTGCCAACCACAGGAGGAGCCCCAAACCCGGAGAGAACAGAATGATGTGTGCTGCCGAGGTTTCCTACATAGTGCCTGCCTGTGGAGGAGCCGAGAGGGTGAAGACTAGAACCTCATGGAAGAAGGTGCTGAGGGGGTAAATTACCTGGGAGCACACCCAGCCGGAGGATTCTCCTGAAGTTGCTCCGAAGAAGATAGAGGACGCAGCAGCTGGAGGGCCATGAGTTTGGGGTGGGGTGAGCCACCTGTGTAATTACATCGGTCACATTAGGCTCTGATATGTGGCTTTGGCGAGGGAGGAGATGGGGAGATGGAGCAGGAAGAGATGACTAGCACCGAAGGGGAGGGAGTGCAGCAGGGGCAGAAAACCCGGCATTCCATCACTGCTGATCATGTAGCATGCAGCACCGATTACAATAGGTACACAGCGCCTGCATATACTGCTCTCCATTCTCCGCACGTCTGCTCCTTCTCCACACCTCCTCAGCCCCCTCCCCTTCACTTCCCCTTCTCCTCACCCCCTCTCCTGCTCTCCCTTCTCTGCTTTTACCTCTCCCCCCTCTCCTATGCTCCCCCTCCTCCTCTCCTTCACTTTCCCTCCTCTGCTCTTGCTCTCCCTTCTCCTCTTGCTCTCCGTTCTCCTCTCCTTCCCTCCACTCCTCCTACTCCTTCCCTTAGCTCCCCCACCTCCTCCTCATCTACTCTCCATCCTCCGCTCCCTCCTCCTCTCCTCCCCCCTCTCCTCCCCCACAACCTCTCTTCAGCTTCCCTTCCTCCGCTCCTCCTCTCCTCTGCTCCTCCTTTCCTCTGCTTCCCCTCCTTTCTTCTGCTTCCAATCCTCTTCACCCCTCCCCTGCTTTCCCTTCTCCTTGTCTCCGCTCCTCTTCTCCTCAGCTACCACATCTCTTTCCCTCCTCCACTACCCCTCCTCCTCCTCCTCTCCTTTGCTTCCCTCCTGCTCACCTCATCTCCTCCGCACCCCCTCCCCTTCTCTCACTTCTCCGCTTCCCCTCTCTTCCGCTCCCCCTCCCCTCTTCTCCTGCACTTCCCCTCCTCCTCACCCCTCTCCTCTTCTCCTGCTCTCCCTTCTCCTCTACTCTGCTCCCCCTCCTCTTACTCCTCTCCCTCCTCCTCTCTTTTGCCCCACCTCCTCTTCTCTGCTCCCCTTCTCTCTCTCCTCCCCACCACTTTTCGTAGGAGGAGGAGGAGCATTTCAATCGCTGCTGATCATGTACCATGCAGCACCAATTACAAGAGGTACACAGTGCCTTCTGTGCTACTTCTCTAGATGTCCGCTTCTCTCCTCCTCCACTCCTTTGCTCCTTCTCGGATCCCCCTCCTCCACTCCTTTGCTCCTTCTTCTCTGATCCCTCTCCTCCTCTCCTCCTTCCCCTCCTCCTCTCCCCAGCTCTCCCTTTCCCCTCTTTTGCTCTCCTCACCAATTTCCCCACACTTTTCTCTCTCTGACTGCCAGTGAACCTGTGCTGGGGTACAGGAAGAGAAGACCCAGCGCCGGGGAGATGGAGCAGGAAGAGATGACTAGCACAGAAGAAGAGAAAGTGCAGCAGACCCAGTCTGCCCAGGAGCAGGGGCAACAAAATCATCGCTACCATCGCTGCTGATTGTCACAGGAGGTACCCAGCACCAGCTTGCACTGCGCTCCCTTCTCTGCACCTCCTCCATGCCTCCTCTCCTCCTCCTCTCCCCCTCTTCTTGTCTGCTCCTGCTCTCTGTTCTCCCCTCCTCCTCAGCTCCCCAACCACCTCCTCCGCTCCCCCTCCTCCTTTCCTGTTTCCCCCTCCTTTCTTTTGCTTCCAATACTCCTCACCCCCTCCCCTACTTTCCTTTCTTCTTTCCTCTCACTCCTCAGCTCCCCTTCCTCTTCTGCTTCCCCTCCTCCTCTCGCTTCCCTCCTGCTCACCTCCTATACTCCGCACCCCCTCCCCTTCTCTGCTCCTCCACTCCCCCCTCCTCTCCTTCACTTCCCCTCCTCCACACCCCCTCTCCTTTTCTCTTTCTCTCTCTCCACCCTCTCTCTCTCTCTCCACCCTCTCTCTCTCCACACTCTCTCTCTCCACCCTCTCTCTCTCCACCCTCTCTCTCTCTCCACCCTCTCTCTCTCCACCCTCTCTCTCCACCCTCTCTCTCTCTCCTCTCTTATCAAAATTATGTAGGCCAAGTGTGTCATTAAGGCCTTTAGGGTGTAGTGTGTCCATTTTGTAAATCCACTTGGACTCAAGCTGCAGAAGCTGTTTGGAACGGTTGCCACCCCGTATGTGTACCGGCACGTGGTCTATGATCTTATATTTGATCATTGCCATGTTATGTTTGGCCTTGGCGAAATGCCTGGTCACTGGTTGCTCCCCTGAGCCAGAATGAAGGGCTGCCCGTATGGCACAATCGGTCTTGCCGATGTAATGTATTCCACATGGACAATAAATGATGTAGATAACAAATTTAGTCGTGCACGTGAGGGGCCATCTGATTTAAAAAAAATTTACCCGTATAGAGATGTGCAACTTCGGTGCAAGCTGTCACGAAGCTGCACCGGTAACAGCCCATTCTGGTGGGTCTGATTTGTCTAGAAGGGGTGTCGAAATTTGTAATCTCGGTCTTGACCAATAGGTCCTTCAAGTTTGGGCCGCGCTTGTAGCTCGGCATCAGCTTGGTGTCTTTGAACACCGGTAGCTCGGGATCCGAACGCACAATTTTCCACCAGTTTTTTACTCTGCTGGTGGTTTCTCGGCTGGCAGAGCTAAAGTCATTAACCCATGGAATACATGGCTTTATGACTTTAGGTGTTGCACCTGTGATAAGAGTGATGCGCTCACACGCCAGAGCCCTGGCCTTGGCTTTAAGTAGGCCCTGTCTGGGGTAGCCTCTGTCCTCGAACTTCTGCTGCATGATGTCCAGTTGGTGATGGGTTTCAGAGTCGGTATCAGTGATCCTGCATACTCTCAAAAACTGAGTATGGGAGACTCTCCACCGTGTTGCCTGGGTGCGAGCTGTTGTGTCTAAGTATAGTATTGCGATCTGTCGGTTTAGCATACAAAGAAGTGTGTGTAAATCCCAAAAATACAAATGTGTAAAAAATAGGCGTATTTCTGCCTACGAATCCATTTTGGTACATTTCCCCCGATGTATACATAGTATATATATATACACGCTATACTGCTGTTCTGTTCTCAAAGACAACATGAAGCATATATATCACTTGTGGAGCCGATATTTATGGTACAACACGCCCCTGTAATTCTCACATTCATAGAGATCCCACAGCACATCTCCCCCATGTGTTAGAGCCTGACATCTCCGATTTACAAACATGATCATTAGCGATCAGTTTGACCATGTTATTATTGTATACAGAGATCCATATGTAACACACCCGTCCGGATCCCTGTGTTAACACCATACAATTGTCACGCTAGATGCGGTGACATCTTCTTCACATCACTTCTTAAACATTGCTCGGGCAGTAGTCCCGTGGCATCTGAAATTTACACTTCAAACTTGCACCATTTTTTAACATTGTTTTACTGTTTTAATGTAGGTTATTTATGTTCCATTTATGTGTTGTTATAGGCAGAAGCCAAACCCGGATCCTGGAGCAGAGGTTGTCATACAGAAGTGGGCGATACGGTGGGGTCACCATAGCAACCCATCTACAACAGAGGGGAGCGTGATGATGCAGTGAGGCTCCGCCCACTGACATCCGCCCGCACCGGAAGCCGCACTGGACGCAACCGGGAAGCTCCACGTACGGGAATGGTGAGTATGCACATGCTGTATGTATTTAAATGTTTGCTGTGTCACCCGCACGCGTTGTACACCTTGACAAAGGGGTATCCAGTCCCCGAAACGTCGGTCACCTCCAATAAACACATTGTTAAGCCCACGGAGTGCCGCTGCCTGCTTGGATAATTCCTTAGATAGATAGATACCAGAAAGAACCCCCACTGGGGGAATAAACAGCACTCACCAGTCTGTAGTTCAATGGAGGTACAACCAGGAGGTAATCCAAAGTTTATTTTCTGCAAGAGAGATCTTCTGACGTTTCGGTCCCCGCTGGTACCTTTATCAAGGCAGCCACTGTGTCAAATAGTCGCAACTTAAATCTGTGTGGGAAGGGGGATATATAGCCTTTGAGTATAAAGAAATATAAAAATATATGATACAGCCAGTACAGGATATGGCGGGTGAGCCAGTGACAGGGACTATAGAGAGGTAGGGCAGGGGGATCAGAGGCGGTCCTGCAGCGATGCATAACCCACAACAGAGAGAGCCGGCACCGGGAAGGGTGATCCCTGGAGAGGACAAGGGCCTGTGCAGTGCTGTGAGCTGCTAACCTGTAAGGAGCGGAGGCTGCGCAGCTGTGAGACCAGGAATGGCGCCAGGAGAGCCAGGCTCCTCCAAGTCCCCTACTGCTGCCACCTGCCAGAGGGAAGGGAACCGCGCTGCCCCCACTAGCTGCCAACCACAGGAGGAGCCCCAAACCCGGAGAGAACAGAATGATGTGTGCTGCCGAGGTGTCCTACATAGTGCCTGCCTGTGGAGGAGCCGAGAGGGTGAAGACTAGAACCTCAAGGAAGAAGGTGCTGAGGGGGTAAATTACCTGGGAGCACACCCAGCCGGAGGATTCTCCTGAAGTTGCTCCGAAGAAGATAGAGGACGCAGCAAGTGGAGACCAAGGTGCGCAGGCACCGCGGAGGACACCCGCTCTCGAGGAACCAGGACTGGAGGACATGCAAAGGACCCCTAGCTGGAGACCTGTAGAAGCCCCCTCAGTGGTGCGGAGCTGCCCCTAGAGATGCCTGCCCGAAAGTAAGTTAAGAACACGATGTAACATCAAGGACAGGAGCTGCTCAGAGGACAGGTGACAGCCCAGCGGAGGAGAGGATAGAGGAGGATCCCCAGCCTGATAGGAGCCGGGGGTGGAAGCAGAGGCCGACCCAGAACAGCACAACAGGCGGAGCAGAGGACAACCCAGCACCTCCTGCTGCAGGAGCCGAGGACACGGGACACAAGGCAGACGTCAGGCTCATGGCAGATGCTGTGCGGCTGTGGTACAGGTATATGTGCGCTGTTGTGTGTTTATGCTGGGCGTTATGGGTAATAGAGGAGGTTTCTTTTTTAGGATGTCGGTATGTGGTAGACTCGCTAGTTATAGGATGTGTAGTATGCTAGGGTTTGTGGTTATAGTGGATGTATTTGTGTATGCAGGGCACCATTTGCGGATGTACTAAAAGGATGATCACAAAAAGGGATGATCGGGATGATTGCCTGCAGTTCCTATTCGCACCACTAGATGTCACAATTTTTTTTACTTCAACTGAGAATTTGTATGTTGGACACTGGTTGTGTATCCTGGACAGTCGGTAGAATAGGTAATCAGCGCTCAGTATCATTCTGTGGAGTTTTCGTAGCTTCTTAAAAGAAGCTGTAAGCGCTGCACAGGGAGGCCAGGCAGCGTCTCCCCTGTGCACAGTGAGCTGACAGGACGCGCTTCTGTCAGCTCCTGCTGTGCTAGCAGTGTGAGGATTCACTAATGAGAATCCTCACACTGTGCCTACCTAGCTAGTGTAAAAGTTAATAAAATAATAAAAACCCTAACTAACTCTACTCCTTCAGCTGCTCCGGCAGCCCTTTAGAATAGCACCCACTCCAGTGGGCACCTAACACGAACTGAGGAGTCTGGGATGCAGTAGGGGAGGAGCCTACCCTCCAAAAGCTTTAGGATAGGTGCCTGGCTCCTGCGGACCCTCCTACATCCCAATGTGAAGCTGTGTCACCAGGACCATTGAAAGAGAAAAGTATGTGCTGCACATACTTTTTGTACTTGCTTTTCATCGCATTGTATGCACAACGCATGTACAAGGATGAATGCGATGCGTGCTATTTAAGCTCAAAATGCACGCCCGCATCGAGACGTGTATGGGCACCTTAAGTCAGAGAGAACCTGAGAATTCTGACTGGGAAGTGCAATTAACAGGTCAGATGTGGACTGCTGCTTTGAAGTTGGATATCTCCATTTCCCCAGGGCCGATTTTAAAAATTCTGGTATCCCTGGAAAAAGGGGATCCTCAGCTATCAGAGTATGGCCCTTATACACCTGGGGCCCCAGAGCAAGTGCCCATTAAGCCCATACGAAAAGACCGCCCTGGTCCCGGTTCGCTGACATCATCCGGGGGCGATTATGCTGTGTACACACGGGGGCGATAGGGGCTGAAATAGCTGGGAATATGGTTGCTGAGCGACCATATTGCCAGTGATTGGAGTGTGCACCAGCGATAAATCGCCGGGTGCGCGCTCCCGTTTTCACAAAACGGGACACTGGGCAATATGATTGCTGATATGATTGCTAGCAATATATTGCCAGCGATCATATTGCCCCGTGTGTACGCACCTTTATTCCTAACAATTTTGCTGCACCCGTCATCTTGAAACGTGCACATGTCCCTTTGTTGATGAATTTACAAGACTGCCTAATTAGAGCAATAATTGATATTTGCGTGGAGATTAATAACAGTATTACAGACACACATGCTATGACCGATAACACACACGTAACAGACTTATTTTAATTTTCTTTCTAATGCACTTTATTTCACATTTATCACTTTTCACTTATGTTTTTAATATTTCGCTGTCCTTAATAAATGATTCAATAAACATCATGTTTTAGCCAATTCTCTGTTTCTTGGGTCACTTTATTAATGTACCTATAACATTAATCAGAACATTAATATATGCTAACCTAGATTGCCCCTTGTAGGAATACTTTATCTTTCTTTGCTTCCAAGTCTAATACATATTCCTGGGTGCGCCTCCCCCATTACCAATTGATACTTAATATAGTAATGCAGGGGTGAGATAGCTATACCAATTACAGGCCGTTCGGATTGATAGCCTCTATCTATTAACCTGTATCAGCGATATCAGATGGTCGACAGTCATCAGGTCGACATACTGCAAAGTCGACATGGGTCTAGGTCGACAGGTCATTAGGTCAACATGGTCTAGGTCGACTGGGTTTTTCACTGGATTTTTGGGGGGTTTTTTGAGCCGACATGTGCCGACAGGCGGAATTTCATGCCCTACCATCCACTAGGGCAGGCGTTCCCAACCACGGTCCTCAAGGCACACCAACAGTGCAGGTTTTAGTGATATCCAGGCTTCAGCACAGATGGATTAATCCAAATCACAGGTACTAATTAAGTCACCTGTGCTCAAGCCTGGATATCATTAAAACCTGTACTGTTGGTGTGCCTTGAGGACCGTGGTTGGGAACGCCTGCACTAGGGTGTGGTGGGAGAATAACATAGAGTGCCAAGCACAGCCAGACATGCGAGGGGATGCGGTGCACTTAATCCTGTGTCCATGTTGACTGTGTCGGCATTCGGGTAAAAAAAAAGTACAAAACCCCATGTTGAGCTAGACCATTTTGACCTAATGCTTTTTTGGACCAAATGACCTGTTGACCTTGACCGATGTCGACCTTGCAGTATGTTGACCTAATGACTGTCGACAATCTTTAGGTCGACCATATGATCCTTACCTGTTTCAGCAAGGGGTGTGAGGCCAATTTCTCTCCAGGGAATGGAGAAATATCTGTGTTTAGAGCCAGACTAGAATCACGTCTGCCCGCAGACAATAGATCGGGTATCATTTTTTTATTTTTTTTTATGTATGTTTGACAAAGGCCATACACTTCACTGGAGGCGAAGATCCGCAGACGAAGGCCAGAGCATACAGCTAATTGCTGCCGATCCTACTATTAAAAAAGAAAAAGGAATGTATTGTATACACAGAACATCGAACATGCCTTCCAACTTTTACCAATAGATCAGTGGGACCTGCATGCAGCTGGCCCTGGAAAGGGGCAGGGCTATGTGCAACGGGGGCGGGACCGGGCATCGAGGCCCCGGGTTTTCCATCCTCTTTGCCAGCGTACCCAGCCCCGTCTCTCCTTGCTGCGCACGGCACCTATCCAGCAATCACCGGCTGCTCCACAAAGCAGAGCAGCCATGATCACCTCCCCTCAAGGGACATCAGGGCAGGCTCCAAATAGCGGGACCATACCACTGTAATCAGGACAGTTGGGAGGAATGCTATAAATACATTATCATGTAGCGCCTATTATTCCTGTTGTCCGACTCTACCTGTATGACTACATGTGAAGGAAAACACAGAGGCTGCTTCTTTTGCCCAACGTTTGGGAATTTATGATATTTTAGTTTTCGGAACTTGTCTCCTGTCCTACATAACAGTTTATAGACGCTGTGACCAGGGGTGAGGGTCATTAAGTCGACAGTAATTAGATCTTTTGGTCGGCAGTGAAAAGGTCTACATATGAAAAACATCGACCTGGTTTAAATTGATGCTGAAAACGGTCGACACAATCCAAAAGGCTGCATGAAAAAGGTCAACACAGGAATAGGTCGACATGAGTTATTAAAGAAAATTGTGTATGTGGAAATCTGCTGACACGGGCACTGTATAAGTGTACAGCGACACGGACACACAGCTCCAATTTCTATTCACTTTTTTCTTAATGCACTTTTTTAATTTTAACCTATTTTGCCGTTTTGTGCCAATGAATAAACTGTATATTTAGAACAATTGGTCTGTACACAGACTCCGTCCTGCCCCCACTTAAAGTTATTCCTCCTGGTTATATATGGTGGCTAATTATTAATATTATGTAGTTTGAGCAGAAAATATTGTGGTATCAGTGGATGAGTCAAAAACTCAGGCTGCTCCCGGATCCGAAGGCGCTACACCCCACGCCCCTGAAACAGCAGACACTGGAGGAGGATTCGAACCCGTGGTGGCTCAGCCTGAGTGGCTGTCCCAGACGCTGAACTAACGGTACACGCCACTGTACCAGCCACTCATACACGGACTGTTCGTGTATCTCGTAGCTACAATGCAGTGACGTCATTCACGCTGTGCCGCACCATCGCCACCTATTGGCAGCTGCTGGAACTACACCTGGCACATAATGCATCGTCATCACTGCTGCTCCCCCTACATGAGCACTCTGCCGGCTGTTCTGATGGAGGCAGTCACTGACTGGGACGCCATGCCCCTGCGTAGAAGAAGCGGCTGGTAAGTGCACATGTGCAGAACACCCCCTGAGCATTGAGCAACCTGTGGGTGAGGACTGGAGCTCAGTCTGTATGTTGGTCATGTATGTGACTCCCACAGGGCTGCTGCATGGTGCTCCTGGGGATATCTATGTGTATGGGCATACCAGTGTATCCTCAGCAGCGCTACTCTATGGCTCAGGTTGTAATATCTCAGCCCCAGTGCTGTCTGCATTATTATACACTGTATATTATCTATCTGCTTTCCCAAAGTGTGACACAGGTGTATATAGACCAGATTATAATCTATGGGAAGCCTCTGTGTGTATACCATATGTTCTCTCTCTGCTGCAGTAGCTATGCGCGCTTTGCTATGTTCTATGATAATAAACACATGTGAGTGTAATGGTAAATATGTGCCCGGCTTGCCAATGTGGTGAGATACAGGTGAGCCAAACCGTACAGGCTAGCAAACTGCACATAGCCATTAGTGCAGATGTGGGATAACTGGGCATACTGTATATAGGCTGGGATCACTGCTGCGTTCAGGTGACACCAAGTACATGTCACCCGCCGGGATTGCTTGCTGGATGGTTATACAGGGATTATTGTCACATTAGTTATACTGTAGTCTAAAGTGTATACTGTATTATCTACCATCCTAATGGGGCATACACACAGGGGGCGGGATGTACTAAAGGGAAAATGTGATAAAACGGGGGTTTTACCGCATTTTCCTATGTACCATTATCCGTCCGCCCCATCTCCGCCTGGCAGGGTATCTCCACCTCTGGGTGGCGATACCCTATAGATGCCTATGGGCTTCTATCGCCGCCCGCCGTCCTTGCGACCCATCCTCCATCGATCTACTCCTCCCTCAGCAGGTGTCACAGCCAGGATGTGACGGAGACCCCCGCACACCACATTACAGGTATCGCGGGGGTCTCCGTCACCGCAACCCGATGCTAGCCGCATATGTTAGTACATATGCGGTAGCATCGCGGCGGCTGGCGATTTACATTAATACATCCCGCCCAGGGGAATATGAGGCTTATTTCTAAGTGATCTGACTAGATCGCTTAGAAATGAAAAAAGGATCACTCCATGTGTATACCCTCTGGTGATGACGATTGCGCGGTCCCGCGCGTCGCTGTTGCCTGACTAGATTTACACTGCATCCAGTTATAAATCTAGTCATCGCCAGTGTTCTCACACCAGAGAACACTGACCGTGACAGATTGTTCAGCACACAATGCTGAGCCATCTGTGCTTAACTGCAAACTTAGCACAGAGGCTCACTTGCACTGTGTGTGCACAGCTTTAGGGATGGACGTCTTTGCAATTGATGACAATAGTGCATACACACTATTGTGCAATGGATGACCATCAATGTTTTTACCTATTGATGGTGATCCATTTTCTTTGACTGATTGGATTGTGGGCCAATCAAAACATGTAGGCGGTGTTGGGGCAGAGCTATGCTGGTGGTAAGGGTTGCTGGTCTTACTGTACTGCATATTAAAAGAATAATAATAAAAAATATATATATAATTTATGTAAGGTGCTAAACAACATATAATGGTGATTCAATTGTTTTGTGCACCCGTAGCTCTTGCCTAATGTAGTGGGAGCTAATGAATTGTTCGCAGCCCTTGCCCTGGTCTTGTTGGCTGCATTTTTGCGCCCTAAATAAACTAGATGCAGCTTATTGCCCTACTGTGCGCGAAGGGTGCGAGGAGAAATCCAGGTGACGTGCAGCCTGGGAGTCGGGTCACCAAACAATTGACTTTGATTTTAAAGCTCGTTTGTCACTGAGCGCCCTTTAGCTGTTTTGAAACTACACATCCCAGCATGCCTTGCCATAGTTTTAGTATTCCCTAATAGCAGAACTGTGGCAAGGCATAATGGGACTTGCAGTTTCACAACAGCTGGCGGGCCATAGTTTGGACATGATTGGTGTATTGGGTTCGTTAGCTGTTCACTAGCCTTTTGCACAAACCACTTTGGCACATATGGAGATGTAATCTCTTTATTAGTCTTTTTATTAGTCTTGCACTCTACTATTACATATAATGCATGCCTTGACACCGTTTCACCGTTCGTGACACCCAAAATGTCGTTAAAATATTTGTTCCAACCAGATTGTTGCTCGGAAAATGTCCAAACTTTTTTTATTTCTTTACATTTTTGAAATACACAAAAAAGGGATTTTTGTAAGAACTTACCGTTCGAATCCCTTTCTCTGATATGGTCCTGGTGACACAGCTCAACACTGGGATGTAGGAGGGTCCGAAGGAGCCAGGCACCTATCCTAAATCTTTTAGAGGGTAGGCTCCTCCCCTACTGCATCCCGGACTCTTCAGTTCAATCTTTCAAAGCCACTGGAATACATTAACTCAGTACAAACGCCTGCACATATTATATGCACATTTTTTAACAATAACTGTTACTTTAACCAATTAAACATGAACATCATGAACACTGGCATACTTACTGAGCGTAAGGGAGGGATCGCTGTGTCACCAGGACCATATCAGAGAAAGGGATTCGAACGGTAAGTTCTTACAAAAATCCCTTTTTCTCTTTCAATGGTCCTGGTGACACAGCTCAACACTGGGACGTTCCAGAGCCGGTCCATTGTGTGGGTACGCTCAGGTCTGCAGCTCTCATCACTGTTCGCCCGAATTATGCGTCCTCCGACGCGAACTCATGGAACCTATAGAATTTGGCAAAGGTATGAACAGATGACCAAGTGGCAGCCCTGCAAACCTGCTCAGCTGTTGCCCCATGTCGAACCGCCCAAGAGGTGGCAACTGACCTGGTGGTATGCGCATTTATCCTTGCCGGAACAGGCCTTCCAACTTTAGTGTATGCAAAAGCTATCACAGAGCGCAACCACCTAGCAATGGTCTGCTTAGATGCCGGCCAACCAATCTTGTGTATGTCATACAACACTAACAAGGTGTCAGTCTTTCTGACACTCTTAACTCTGTCCACATAAATGCGTAATGCACGCACAACATCCAAATTCCTCAATTTGTCCCTTTTTCTAGAACCCTCTGGGGGTTGAAACACAGGTAGAACTATCTCCTGGTTTAGATGGAAAGCAGAGACTACTTTTTGGTAAAAACTGAGGTACCGTCCGAAGAACTGCCCTATCCTCATGAAATATCAAGAAAGGAGACTTGCATGACAATGCTCCTACAGTAACTCTGACACCCTCTTCGCTGATGCCACTGCCAACAAGAATACCAGCTTCCATGTGAGAAACTTAAGGTCCGCCGACCTTAATGGTTCAAAAGGTGCCTTCTGAGGCGAGAGAGAGAGAGAGAGGGTGAGGCGAGAGAGAGAGAGAGAGAGAGGCTTAGCCGGCAGGAAGAGCTGACAGCCACTGCTAGCAGAGAGCAGCTTAGCGTTGTGGCGGGGGGGGGGGGATTTGTCACTTTAAAGAGCTGCCATGCCGCTCACTTCTCAGGACTTCAGCAGTGGTAACAGCATGGGGGACGGTGGCGGGCTACATCTGTAACAACAGACACACAGCTTTCAGCAGAGAGCTCATCAGCGTTTCAGTGCATGCAGGGGGGGCGGATGAGAAAGTTTGCAACGGGGTGTCAGCGCACCAGGGGGGCAGCGGAAGGGCGCAAAGTCCCAGACACAAAAAGGGCAGGAACACTAATTTCTGTGTTCTACGGATGACAGAAGGAGGGTGATATGGTCAGATGTATCTGCCTTCACCGTGGTTCGCAACAAGAAGATTTTGACCCAACTTGAATAACTCTGCAGCTCTTAAGGCCCCCATCTGCTAGGGTGGGGAATCGCCTGTGGTACCCCGCCAACTCACCCGGCAGCTGCTACGTTCAGTTCACAAATATTTCTACCCATGCATGTTCTTTATATAAACACCTCTTTCTACACTTTTATGAAAACTCTTCACTACTGTATAACCGCAGCTCACCGTTACCAATTCTAAACAGTCTCTTGTTACAGTACATCTTCAGTTGTGACACCTGTCAGTATCACACTGACCCCAGGGGTTAATAAACTGCTTTCTGTTCTACCCTGATACTAGTAAATCCCCTAAACTCCAATACTGCTCTAAAACAAACAGTCATATTTATTGTGGGTTTTATTACTGTTTTAATTCAGCTCATCCTGGAAAAGGATTTGTGGCATTGAGAAAACCTCTGCGAGTATTTATAACAGTGTCTTGAGAATAAAACATTAATCTGGTCATGTAATTATAAATATGGTCAAAATAATAGGCAAAATCAGTGCTGGTGGCTGCCAATCGTAAAATATGTGATAACAGAAGTGAATCACTTGCCTCACCACATAATTACTTTTAAGTACGATATAAACAATCAACTAAATATATATTTTTTGGCATTTTTCAATAAAGAAACTTTTAGCCTAGCGCTGCTGTGAAAAAAATTCTGATACTCTCTCTAGGTCTGTGGGTCCCAACCTCGGTCCTCAGAACCCCCCAACAGTCTGCGTTTTCCAGGTCACCCGGCAGTCGCACTCATTATTCACTGACACATTTTAAAAGATCACAGGTGGAGCAAAGTATTTCACCTGTGATCCTGCATGGAGGCCTGGAAAATGTACACTGTTGGGGAGTCCTGATGACCGAGGTTGAGAACCACTGCTCTTGGGTGTTGGGATTTAAAAAAAGTTTGGGAACCACTGTCCTACGCCATACTAGAAAGATGTACCGAAAAAGTTACTTGCAGCCAATCAAGCAGGTCTGAATCACCCTCTACATTTAGTTTTCTGTACTGTTGCTGGAAGTCTGCATACTTTTATTCAGGCAATGTATGGTTCTATCTATATGATGCTTTGAAATAAAAATCATTCTTTCAAAAAAAAAAACCTTTCAAAAATTCTATAGACTTAATGTTCTATAGAAATATCTCACAAGAAGCATTTAGGCATAGACACGCCCATAGGTTTATTTATTTATTAACAGTTTCTTATATAGCGCACACATATTTCACAGCGCTTTACAGAGAATACTTGAACATTCACATCAGTCCCTGCCCCAGTGGAGTTTACAATCTAATCCCTACCACACACACACACATTCCAGGGTTAATTTTGTTGGAAGCCAATTAACCTACCAGTATATTTTTGGATTGTGGGAGGAAACTGGAGTACCAGGAGGAAACCCACGCAAGTATGGGGAGAATATACAAACTCCACACAGTTAGAGCCATGGTGGGAATCGAACTCATTACCTCAGTGCTGTGAGGCAGTAATGCTAACCATTACACCATCCGTACTGCTCCATGTGGAGTTAGACACGCCCTTTGGGCACTGTGTGACACGCCCCTTACAAAGGCGCTTGGCGCATCCTACTGTAATTTTCCTGACTGTAGTTTTCAATTGGAGGGAAGTATGTTGTAACCACAAAGAAAAGTGATCTACATCAGATTCATAGACTAGTTAATAGTACCCCTTTTATACCAAAAACGCCAGGTCGCATCCGGGTTTTTGATCCCTGCTTCAAGCCGGGTGTGACCCTGCGTTTGCACCCTTTTACACCACTGTCGCATCCCCCCTGCCGCTTGGAGATTATGTCATCTCCGATCGCCGCCGCCAGGACCCGGAATGCTGCGCTGGGGGCAAGCCCAGCACTAAGGTAATCTGCTGGGCTGCCCCCAGCCCCCGTCCACCCCTTGTCCGGGAGGTGAATGGATGCCGCTCACAGGCATCCATTCACCTCCTCTGCTACTGCTGTCTGCAGTGTATAGCAGACAGCAGTGCAGGCTGCCTGTGCCCCCCTTCCCCGTCCAACCTGCGGACACTGCACCGCGCCCCCCCGGGGTGGCCCTTTCGGACCGCACCCGACTCGGCTGAAATGATGCGGAGGGGTTACAATGCCTTTTGTTATATTTATTGTGGCACAAACACTCTGGGAAACTGTATATAGGAAAGTAGTGTATGGCGGCGGATGCTGGGAGTAGTAGTATAAGAACTGATAGTGTTAGCAATATGGTCGTATCGTTCATTAGACCCCACCTACTGTATGTGACTGCCAAAACTGGCTTACGCTCTAGAGCAGGCATGTACAACCTGCGGCCTTCTAGCTCCTGTGAAACTACACATCCCAGCATGTCGCTGAAACAGACACGGCCATTTTCATTGGCAATTGGAATCATTATATAAGGCTTGCTAATGTAATTTAGCAGAGAATTTCACCAACCAATTTTTTTTTTTTTTTTTTTTTTTTTTGACAGCTGTATCCACCCAGAAAGCTACGAGCTCTCCTTAAACAGAACATTATTCCTGGTTAAAGTACCAACATCGGAGTGTACAAATTGGTTGTTTTTATTCTTGTGCCCTGCCAATTGCAGGGAGAAGGTAATAAACAATGGTAGCCTGGGTGATGCTCACACAAAAAGAACGATTTTGCTTAAACCATCCTGATTCTTAAAATGTCTGTAATTTTTTTAAATAGTCCAGACACCCAGTCGTTTGGCTATGTGCTTTGTACCAAACAGTACTCTCACACAGGTACTAGCTCTGTATGTGTACCCAGTACAGATACAAGCCTTGTACTTTGGTGTACCCAACTTGGCCTCCGAGTGAGGCAGAGACCTGTGTCACATGTAACCTCAGCATAGCATGTGACACAACACAGTAACAGCACAGCAAGAGCTGTAGGCTTTCCTCTGTATGTGTACACTGTAGCCTGTCCTCAGAGTAAGGCAGTGACCCATGTGTCACTTGTAATCTCAGCATAACATGTGGTACAACACTAACAGCAGAGCAAGAGCTGTGGACACTAACAGCACAGCAAGAGCTGTGGCTGCTGCTGCCCTTGGTATGTGTACACTGTATCTGTACACTGTAGCCTGGCCTCAGAGGAAGGCAGTGGCCTCTGTGTCACCTGTAATGGCAGCCGAGCATGTGTACTGACAGCCCAGCAAGAGATGTGGCTGCTGCTGCCCTCAGTATGTGTACACTGTATCTGTACACTGCATACCTCCCAACTGTCACGATTCCGTCGGGACAGTCCCGATTTTCGGGTCCTGTCCCGACGTCCCACCCGCGGCAGGCATTGTCCCGCTGCGGGGGGTGGCAGTTGGGAGACCCCCCAATGTAGTAGAATAGACGCTGTGCGCATGCGCACAGCGTCTATTCTTGTATGAAAATGAGGTCGCGGCTAATTAGCATAAGCCGCGCCCTCATTTGCATACGCCACGCCCCCTTTTCGGGCGCTCGCGCGGCTTCGCCGCGCGAGTGTCCCGATGTCTTCACATGAAAAGTTGGGAGGTATGCACTGTAGCCTGGCCTCAGAGTAAGGCAGTGACCTCTGTGTCACCTGTAATGGCAGCATAGCATGTGTACTGACAGCACTGCAAGAGTCTGTGCACTGTATCTTACAATGTAACAAAACTGCAAGAGCTGAAGCTGCCCTTGTCCTCTGTATGACCCTGCTGTCTGCAAACTCTTCCCCCAAATCTGCATGTCCACTCTGACTCTGTAATAATGCTAGGGACACCATCTCTTTCTGTAAGAAATGAGGGGTACGGCAAAGAGACACTTGTAAGGCTTGCAAGCAGAGGCTACATAAAAATCTCCCCTTGTGGCCTCTGAGGACAAAGGGGACATCACCTCAGTGATCTGAGGAGGCCAGACAGGGCTATCCCTATGGGATGATAACCCAGGGTTAGATGCTGTCTATCACAGTGTTCTCAGATAACAGTGTAAACTGAGTTGTACCTTTCATGCAGGTTACTCTCTGCAGAGCTCTGGAGATTTCACCTGCCAATATACAGTATATACGTATACACTACACACCATACTTGCCGACTCTCCTGCATTTTGCGGGAGTCTCCCGCTTTGGCCACCATTCTCCCGGTCCCCCGCAAAGTCCCCCCAATCCCCCGGAATTTCAATGCTGAGCTTAAAAAAAACGGACTGCGCATGCGCTAGTCCGGCGCGATGTGGGCGGGACTTGGAACTACTACGCGTGCAAGTCGCAACATCAGTGTGAGAGCCGCACGTGAGAGAGCCTCAGACTACGAGCAGCAGCAGTGAAGCCCGACCCTCTGACCTCTTCCCCTCACCGCCTCAACTAGGAGCTGCACGCTGGAGAGACAGAGGAGGGGGAGAGACGGGGACCAGCACAGAAAGCAGCTGTTTGGAGACTGGCTGACCAGGCCAGCTGAGAGCTCGGAGGAGAGGCTGGGGGAGGAGCAGGACTAGTGCTCCGTCCCAGGTTAGTGTATGTTGTTCTGCCACAGAAGCTCCATACTGGATGGAACTGTGTGTAGGCAGCTATGTAACTGTATCTGTTTGTGTTTACTTAGCTTGGCACTGACCGTAATGTGTGTATTGGTGACCTATGGTTGTATCTATTACAGCTGGCAGTGTGTGTGTGTTTATGTAGTCAGGTACTGACCCATGTCATTGTGTGTGAATGCACTGTGTGTGTATAGCCTAACACTGTTCTGTCTGTGTGTGTGTGTGTGTTCCCTATGAATTTTAGGCTGGCACTGAGCATTTGTTCATGTGTAGGTAGGATCCCGGTTTGTGTGTGTGTGTGTGGGACGGTAGTGACCCCTGTGTGTGTATATGCACGGACTGGTAGTGACTCCTGTGTGTGGTGTTGTGTAGGCTGGTAGTGACTCCTGTGTGTGTGTTTGTGTAGGCTGGTAGTGACTCCTGTGTGTGTTTGTGTAGGCTGGTAGTGACCCCTGTGTGTGTGTTTGTATAGGCTGGTAGTGACCCCTGTGTTTGTGTAGGCTGGTAGTGACCCTTGTGTGTGTGTGTGTGTGTGTGTGTGTAGGCTGGTAGTGACCCGTGTGTGTGTGTGTGTAGGCTGGTAGTGACCCGTGTGTGTGTGTGTGTGTGTAGGCTGGTAGTGACCCATGTGTGTGTGTGTGTGTGTAGGCTGGTAGTGACCCGTGTGTGTGTGTGTGTGTGTAGGCTGGTAGTGACCCGTGTGTGTGTGTGTGTGTGTGTAGGCTGGTAGTGACCCTTGTGTGTGTGTGTGTGTGTGTGTGTAGGCTGGTAGTGACCCCTGTGTGTGGTGTTGTGTAGGCTGGTGGTGACCCTTGTGTGTGTGTGTGTGTAGGCTGGTAGTGACCCTTGTGTGTGTGTGTGTGTAGGCTGGTAGTGACCCTTGTGTGTGTGTGTGTAGGCTGGTAGTGACCCGTGTGTGTGTGTGTGTGTGTGTGTGTAGGCTGGTAGTGACCCCTGTGTGTGTGTAGGCTGATAGTAGGTTGCCGACACTCCCGGATTTTGCAGGATGCTCCCATTTAGGCAACAGTCCCCCGATTCCCTGCAAAGCCCTCCCAATACCCCTGAATACTCAATTCCCATCTAAAAATCCAGACCGCACAGTGCAAGTCTGTCCGCCATGGGGGCATGATCAGGCTTAATAGGCCTGCCATGCACCCCTGGCAGTAGTTAGCATGAGAGCTGCCCAGGCCAGCAAAGCCTGCTGGCGGCCAGCCACTGGGGAGACCTTACATCACAGCTTTCTCTCGCCAGTGGGAGTGGCAGTAGCAAAGGATCCTCCCCTCTTGCCCTGACCCATGCATGGTGGGAGCTGCACCTTGGAGACATCCAGGACGGTGAGAGACGGAGAGCAGCTGGTGCGGAGGCTGACAGCTGGGAGCCCACAGGAGAGGCTGCGGGAAGAGCAGGAGTGCCTGGGATGCAGGTTAGTGTTTCCTCAGCAGCTCCATTTATCCCCTTTTTTTGTGTGTGTGTTTGTACAGGTGACCCTTGTTTTTTGGCTAGTGTAGGCTGGCCCACGACCCCTTTGTGCAAGACATGATCCCTCATCTGCGGGCCACGCAAACTCTCTAGAATCTCATACCTCCCAATTACAGCTGGACAGTCTCGCTAATTGCAGACTGTCCCGCTGTACCTAAGGGGGGCAGAGATCACTGGTAATCGCTGAAGAGATGCTGTGTGCATGGCATCTCTTCAGTGCAGGGAGGAGGCATGCCCCCAAAATGATGAAAATGGGTGTTTCTACATTAGGCCACGCCCACTTTACTGGAGACCACACCCACCTTTTGTAGCCCCACCCCCATTCTGGGTCGGCCGCGCCTCTGGCGCGGCGGGTCACAATTTTAATCATGCACAAGTTGGGAGGTATGGAATCTCCCTGAAAGCAGTTTCAAAAAGTAGGCAAGTATGCTACACACACACACAGAGAGAGAGAGAGAGAGTAGGTATAGGTAACCAGAGATAGAATCACTGGACAGGAGAGACAGTATAAGGAGATGAGCTGCCACAGGCCATAAACAACACCATGGTATATAACACAGGGGTGCTATGACCTAATTTACATACAGCCCAATACTGTCCTACCATGCTCTAAACCCCACTGTCTGATATCCCAGAACTTGGGGGAGCAGCTGCAGCTATAGATGCAGTTACTGGGAGACTAGGACATGCTGGAGCACAGGACTCCCTAGCAGCAGCAGTCAGGAGCCTCCAGCAGCATGCATGGGGGCCAAGCATATTAAAATGGCCGCCCAAGCTGCGTTTTAGCTGGGGAAGCACCTGGTCACTGGGAGCAAACCCCGCTGTACGCTCCCCACCCGGTTAGCTCCGAGTAGGGATCGTGACGCAAGCTGCATCACTCTGGGACAGAGGTCTCAGGAGCCGGGGACCCTGGCGCAAACCGCAAGCAGTGGCGATGGGGTCCCCCCGGCAGCTTCTATGGCGCGCTTTTCAGGAAAAAGACGCGCTGTTTACACCGCCCATTGCCCGGACTCCCCTGCTAGCGGGGAGCCGGGATATACATACCCTGCCTGCTGGCCGGCGGCGGTGAGGCTGTGCGGACTGAGGCGCGGCCGCATGCAGCGGCGTCCAGTCACTCTGGGACGGCGGTCCCAGGAGCCGGGGACCCCCGCGCAGACCGCGAGCAGTGGCGCTGGGGTCCGCCCGGCAGCTCCCGCGACGCAGACAGGCAGTCGGCAGAAGCTGCCTGTCTGTCCTCAATGTAAAAAGGTGTAAAAACAAACATAAATGAAATAAAAATTTCTATTTGCCCTAAGAGGACAAAACTGTTGCACCCAGCTCCCCGGGCACATTCTAAGACTAAAAAAGGGGGGTTATACAGCGCTGGGTTTTTCTGAATGATGATGATTAGACACTTGGTTTATGAAAATACAAAATACATTTATTGTACAGTATAACAATGAAGAGAGTACTCTCTAAGAAAAAAATTCATATATTAAAAAAATTGCGCAATGTATTAAAAAATGGGGCAGGGGTAAAGAAGATGAAAAATGGAATTATTGCTTGCACTAAGCTCCAAAAAAAATGATGAAGACAGTTCGTATGCCAATATATGGTTATAGTTACCACCGATGGATTGGGAAGTATCAGGATCTCATCTGGGAACCTGAGACTGTACCGGTTAATTCCCAGCTAGTGGGTCCAACTGCCTCCAGATGTTGATTGAACAGGAATGGTGGGTGGGAGATGGAATGGCCACCGCCGTGAATCTCTGTCCGGGAGGTGTGGACCTGGTTCTCCGATGGAAATGAGGCAGGAGTGGTGGTGAAGGATGGTATAGCGCCACTGTGGATCACTGCCCAGGGAGAAGGGGGCTGACCGCCCAAGATGGTGTTAGCTGGTCCGGAATCGGTTTGTTGTGCTGGAGCCTGGTGCAAGGTGGTTCAGGCTATTGGGTTGTCCAAGTCAAGGAATAAACTTGGATGGATCTCAGGATCTTGGATGTGGCTTGGCTCAACGCGTTTCGACGTTCAGGACGTCTTCATCAGGAGCAGTGGTGACAGGATGTGACAGGAAGCTGTATATATACCCACTGGGTCAATTGGGGGAGTGTTTGGAATGGTCACGTGACCAGATAATTAAAACACAGAAAAATGGAAAAAACAACATATATTAATATTAAAGTACAAGGTCATTGTAAGGAGCACAGGAGAAAGCTTCAATACATGTAGAATAAAACCAGACATAGGTAATAAAGGTACAAATATATTTTGTTCAGGTGAAAGTGTTCAATAAAGTTGTAGGGTCACGTGATCGGGACCTATCACGTGACTGTACACAGATACATTTATTCCCTGAGCGATCTACCAGCATTTTCAAATGGACAGGATAAGTGGAGACAATGATCTATTTATAGGCGCTGGTGTAATGCGCTGTAAAGCGCTGTCCTGCAATGTACAGGGAGACTTAATATGCGCTGCGGCATCATTGCCTGAAGACGGAAGTGACGTCTCAGCTGGTTGGCATATGGACAGAAGCCGGTTGGCGGAAGTGACGTGCGCTATAGTTGGCGGCGTCAGAGATCATCAGAGCGCATTATAGAGTGGGCGGAAGAACATCCAGTGCCATTTTGGATGCTGGAAGATCGTTATGTTCGCTGTATAGGGCGACCACCATTCAATACTGTTTGTTGTTACAAGTCAGAGAGGGCGGAAATAGTTAGGCGCCATATTAAGTGATGGCAAGCAGGTATATTTTGGATCTGTACAGCGGATTTAACCCATGAGATGACTAGAAGCAACTTATAATATCAGCATGGAAATCATCACAATTATATTATTAGTTCAAATATCAAAGCGAAAAACTCTAGACAGAGAGAATATAATGATAATATTTATATTCAACAGTTATTTGCACATTAGGATTGACCAGTCATATATGGTCTGGTGCAGATGTGGGAGAGCTGACAAAAAGAGAGTGGAATTAACCAAATATAGGACATTAGAGGCAGATATTTATTGTGTACCATTTACATATATATAAACATATATATACAGACCGGTAAGTATAATAAAGATGATATATAGAAAAGGGGAATATATATAGCTACATACATCCATAAGGAGGATGTATGTACAAATACTACAGTACTCTCCTCTTTTTACTTTTTGTTTTTTGTCTTTTGTCTTTTTACCACGTGGACCCTAGGAATTTACATATATATAAGAGACAAGGTGTCGAAGATAGTGTATCATATTTTTAAGATGGGAACTTGTGGGAAACGGAAGGGAGGAATCCGTTCATTCTCAGACAATCCAGTAGTGAAGATGATGTTTATACATAGAAAAAATTCCTACAGCCTACATATGGGAAAAATTAACCGCAATAGTCTAACTCTACCCTATGGGCAGTATGGAAAAGATTACATATGTATGTTTATACTGATAAGTATGTATATAATATACTCAAAAAAAAGGGGGGGGGGGAGGCGGGGGAGGGGGAGATGAAGATTGACAGAGTGGAAAGAGAAGAGATAGTAGGTGTTCATTTATAGAAAATAAAGACAGGTACATATTGGAGTTCTGTCATCCATATAATAGATGTCTATTTGGCAATATCAAATGATGTATGGTTATTTATAAAAAGAGGGGGGGGGGGGGGTGGGAGGAAAAAGAGAAGGATATTAGTGCCGTATGCTTATAATACACTATTAAGTTCTAGGGCCTCATTCAGACCATCTGGGTGTAGACTCTTGAGTTTGAATGTCCAGTATACTTCTTGTCGACACAAGGTTTTGTATCGATCACCCCCTCTGGATGACACGGGGATGTATTCGAGTCCTATTATGTGAAGATCTTTGGGATCCTTATTGTGGGATTGTAGGAAGTGTCTGGGGACGCTATGACATATAAGGCCTTTCATGATATTGCGGCGGTGTTCCATGAAACGTACTTTCAAGGGGCGAGTAGTGCGGCCCACATATCTTAGACCACATGTGCAAGTTAAAAGATAGATCACATAGCTCGTGTCACAGTTGATAAAATGTCTGATTGGGAGGCTCTCACCCTCTACGAGGACTTCTGTGGTTTTTCTAGCCATGTGACTGCACATGGTGCACCTGTTTTTTCCGCATTTGTGGAAGCCTACTGGTCTACTTATTAGCCATGGTTCTGGGGTGGGGTTGGTGGAATTGTCCCCATCGTCTATCCCTTTGTCTGTTTTTGCAGTTTTCAAAAAACTCGGTGCTAGAATGGTTTTGAGTGATCTGTTTTTCTTGTATATGACTGATGGTCTATCTGGTAATATATCTTTTAAAATTCTGTCATGTTTGAGAATATTATAGTTTTTGTTGATTATCTGTTTTATCTGAGAGTGTGCATTATTGTATTTGCAGATAAAGGCCATCTCATGGTTTTTGTCTGAGGGCTCTTTAAGAGTGTTTGTAAGGAGGCTCTCTCTATCCATCTCCTGTACTGTCCTGAGGGCATCTTGTAGGAGGGGGTCTGGGTATCCTCTTTGTCTAAAAGAATCTATAATTTCAGAGGCTTGTATATTGAAAGTGTGTATAGATGAACAATTTCTGCGTATGCGCATGAGCTGTCCTTTCGGTATATTAGTTTTCCATGTTTTATGGTGGGCACTATTATAGTGTAGGTAGGAATGAGTATCAACAGATTTAGTGTAGTTTGCAGTAGTGATCTGTGAGTTTGAAATAGTGAGTGAGATGTCCAAAAAATCAATATGCGTGGGGTCAAAATGTGAAGTGAAGGAAAGATTAAAGGAATTTTGATTGAGTGAAGTGACAAAGTGTTGTGCTGAGTTCAGATCTCCATCCCAAATAATAAAAAGATCGTCTATGTACCGGCCATAGAAAACCAGGTTCGCGCCAAAGTCGCCGCCCCACACATGGGTGTCCTCGAACTCACCCATGTATAGGTTGGCATAACTCGGCGCAAACCTGGTTCCCATGGCCGTACCCATCACCTGGAGATAATGTGTGTTGGAGAACAAAAAATAATTGTGGGTGAGGATAAAAAGAATTGCAGAAATAATAAAAGATTGCTGTTCCTGCGTCAGGTCACTATCTCTCAATAGCTTATTGGTCAGATGTTTAATGCCAAGGTCATGAGGTATGTTGGTGTATAAGGATTTTACATCTAAAGTCATGAAGGCATACGTGTCCTTCCACATTATGTTCCTAATTCGCTGAAGGAAATGAGTAGTATCTTTCAGATGTGACCTGAGCGCAGGAACTAGCGGTTGTAAAAAGAAATCCACATAATGTGATAGGTTAGTGGTGAGTGAACCTATACCCGAAATAATAGGGCGACCTGGGGGTGAGGAAAGTGATTTGTGGATTTTAGGGAGGTGATAATAGGTGGGTGTGATGGGATGGGGAGTGTAGAGAAAGTGCCATGTGTCTTTAGAAATAATATCCTTGGTAAGGGCTCCGTCTAGAAGTTTCTTGAATTCAATAAGAAAAGTTGGGGTAGGATCAGAACTGAGAACTTGGTAAAATGTACTATCACCCAATTGATTGGATGCCTCTCGTAAGTATTCTTTTCTGTCCTGGATCACCAGACCCCCCCCTTTATCTGCCTCCTTGATGATAATGGAAGTGTCTGCAGTCAATTGTTTTAAAGCTCTTCTCTCAGCTCGAGAGAGATTGGTATTCTGACGTGTTTTGGAGGGTTTTTGTTTACACAAGTCGTTAAAGTCTGAAAGGGTGACTTTATAAAAGGTTTCTATGTTCGCACTCTTTGCCGAAATTGGAAAAAATTCCGACTTCCTTTTAAAAGTGGATGTGTCGTATATCTTAGTTGTGGGTAGGTTACCAGTTTCTATTTGATTTTCAAGTAAAAGTTCATGTAGAGTGATAAGAGCTGGGTCATCAGATGGATCAAGTACTATGGGAAAAAAGGTTTCTGATTCGTATAACCCCCCTTTTTTTGCTCTATATTCTCTACGGGGAGACTTACACCCTCCCTCATACAGCAGCTTTAATTGACTTTGAGGTTCACCCTCTTCTTTCACATTCTAAGACTGCCTGGGATGGGGAAGTAGAGGGGAGGAGTCAGCCACACTTGTAAATTTCTTAAAGTGCCCATGCTCCTAGTGGTCGCCCTCTATTCCCCACTGTAACTCCAGTGCCACCTAGTGGATGAAGGAGAAAACTCTTCACTACTGTATAACCGCAGCTCACCGTTACCAATTCTAAACAGTCTCTTGTTACAGTACATCTTCAGTTGTGACACCTGTCAGTATCACACTGACCCCAGGGGTTAATAAACTGCTTTCTGTTCTACCCTGATACTAGTAAATCCCCTAAACTCCAATACTGCTCTAAAACAAACAGTCATATTTATTGTGGGTTTTATTACTGTTTTAATTCAGCTCATCCTGGAAAAGGATTTGTGGCATTGAGAAAACCTCTGCGAGTATTTATAACAGTGTCTTGAGAATAAAACATTAATCTGGTCATGTAATTATAAATATGGTCAAAATAATAGGCAAAATCAGTGCTGGTGGCTGCCAATCGTAAAATATGTGATAACAGAAGTGAATCACTTGCCTCACCACATAATTACTTTTAAGTACGATATAAACAATCAACTAAATATATATTTTTTTGGCATTTTTCAATAAAGAAACTTTTAGCCTAGTGCTGCTGTGAAAAAAATTCTGATACTCTCTCTAGGTCTGTGGGTCCCAACCTCGGTCCTCAGGACCCCCCAACAGTCTGCGTTTTCCAGGTCACCCGGCAGGTGCACTCATTATTCACTGACACATTTTAAAAGATCACAGGTGGAGCAAAGTATTTCACCTGTGATCCTGCATGGAGGCCTGGAAAATGTACACTGTTGGGGAGTCCTGATGACCGAGGTTGAGAACCACTGCTCTTGGGTGTTGGGATTTAAAAAAAGTTTGGGAACCACTGTCCTACGCCATACTAGAAAGATGTACCGAAAAAGTTACTTGCAGCCAATCAAGCAGGTCTGAATCACCCTCTACATTTAGTTTTCTGTACTGTTGCTGGAAGTCTGCATACTTTTATTCAGGCAATGTATGGTTCTATCTATATGATGCTTTGAAATTAAAAATCATTCTTTAACCCCTTCACGACATTTGACGTATATATACGTCATGGTCGGGAAGTACTTCCCGACACATGACGTATATATACGTCATGACTTCTAACTGTCACTGCGTCTAGAGACGCAGTGACAGTTAGGTGATGTCTGCTGTCCCTGACAGCAGACATCCCCCCTCGCCGCCCAGGGGGGGCAGGGGTGCCCCCCCCGGTCGGCGATCGCTGTGATTGGCTGTTCAAATCTGAACAGCCATTCACAGCGTTTCCTGTGTTACCGGCGGCTAAGCCGCTCGGTAACACAGGGATTCACTGGTGATCGGTGCTGTCAAGTACAGCACCGATCACCACCGATGTGCAGCCCCCCCTCGAACCCGCCGGGCACTCACCCGGCAGCAGCAGCAGCTCCCCCCGGCTCCCCCGGAGCGTCTGGAGCGCACGCAGCGCTGCCCTCCTCCCCCCTCCCCCCCGCAGCAGCAGCATCAAGCTGCAGAAAAAGTTAAAAATTAAATGTACAGTATGCACTGAAAAAATATATTATATATATATATATATATATATATATATATATATATATATATATACACACACATATATATATATATATATAATCCGGGGTGTATCTACACCTATATCGGTGTAGAATATCCAGCACTCTCCCAAGTATGAATTCCAAACAAGTTGGTAAAATCCAAATAGAAAAAGTTTATTCAATTTGCACACGATGTCACGTAGATAAGTTCACACGTGTTTTGTAGAACATGCCCCGACGTTTCGATCCCACTAGAGGGGATCTTTCTCAAGAGGCCTACAATACACAGTGAAGGTAACTTATCAATAAATATTATCATAGAAACATTTTTCAAAAGAAAAAGATAAATGTACATATAGTCACAATTATGCAAAAGAACAAGAGATATCTTACTTTAGGTTCAATAGTGCAATGAAATCAACGTAGAATCAAGGGGAAAACCCTGGGTAACCGGAGCAGCTGCTACATGATGCTGCCCGGGCCCAGCTATTTATTCACTCTGAAAGTTAATGCAGCACACGGACGCAGCGTCCGCGTGCTGACAGCGCTACTTCCGGGACCGGAAGTTCGGGACCGGAAGTTGACGTGCGGTGACCCGCACTGCTGGAACGCACGGCTACCCGTCGCTGACGGGGGCCGTGTGTGCGCTCTGAGAACAAGTTTCTCAGCAACGATATTAAGGTGGCTCTAGACAATATAGATGGTATGAGGAGCACTATGATTTTGGATATGCGCTGTGGATCTTTATGTCAAAAAAAGGGGGGTATATTGGTGTCCTTAAAGTGGTGGACTAATATAACAGAGTAAAAAGCTGGGGGCGGTATAAAAATAAGAGCCTAGTGTTATCATTCAAACAATGTGAAAATGTTCTCATTAGAGATATAATTATAGACAATTTACTGGCTAATATTTGGTTGAACTGTTGCTGGAGAAAAACGTAATTTTTAATAAAGATAATATTAATGTATTTGTTGTTTATGTCATTTTTTATTTTTTATTTATTATTTATTTTTTATTTTTATTTTATTTTCTTGGCTTTATTGTTCTAATTACAGAGGGAGAGTCATTAGTATCCCAGTGTACGCTGTGAAAAAATAACAAAAAAAAAAAAAAAAACAAAAAAAAACATTTTTAGCATATATATACACACACAAAGAACATGTTTCTATATTAAGAAACTATTTGTATATATATATATACATTTTTGCATATATCCTCATATATATCTTTTAACTTCTTCTAGCTCAAAAAGACCCAATAAGGGAATTCTTGTGAACCAATCACTACAAGGGTATAATCAAGATGAATAATTAGTTTGTTTTGGAACTATTTATGAGAAAAGGACAGTTATTCTCAAAAAAACTTCCTATGGTACAGTAACCTGTCTATGACAGAAAAAATGGAAAGAGGGATATTTGCAAAAAAAATTTTTGATAAGGGAATTCCTCAGCGTTATACCTAGAGAGGATTTAGTATATACATATAGATCAGAAAAAACAGAAAAAACAGAAAAAACAGAAAAAACAGAAAAAACAGAACAACACTGAAAAAAGTCCATAGTATGATGGCATTATTTTAAGAAAATATTGTAAGGATTGTTCTCGTTAAGGCCCCTCGGGGCAAGTGTCCCAAGTTGATGGATCCACTTGCTTTCTCTCTTCTTGAGTAGCAGGCCACGATCCCCTCCGCGGATAGGTGGTGGTATCCAATCTATCAATCGGCAACGGAGTGTAGATACCTGGTGGCCGGCTTGTAAGAAGTGACGGGGTATCGGAAGGTCAGCTTTACCTGTCTCTAAAGCTGTTCTCACTGATTTTCGGTGATTGGCCATGCGTTCACGGAATTTCCTAGATGTCATCCCGACATATGCCAGTCCGCATGGGCAATTCAATAAATATACGACATAGTCCATCTGGCAATGGAGTCGGTGTCTAATCTTTATGGCTTTACCAGAGTGTGGATGAGGGAATGTTGTCCCTGAGATCAGACTGTTACAGGTGGTGCACCCTGTGCAGCGAAAACAGCCTGGTCTTCTGGAATGTAGCCAGGTGGTATTTTGCTCCAAATTCGGAGTGGCCATTGGTCGCATGAGAAGCTCTTTTAGGTTTGGACCTTTCTTATAGGCCATCATTGGGGGTCCAAATCTCTGGAGTTTTAGAGTGTGATCCGTGGCTACAATTGGCCAATGCTTCTTAATGCTCTTTTGGATGTTAGCTGAAGTGTGGTCATACTTGTTCACATAAATCATCCTGGGTGACGCTTTCTGCTGTTCAATTTGTGTTGGAGCAAGTTGTTTTGTTATTATATTATGTCTGGCTTTGCGTAAACATCTTTTCAATGTGGTTTTGGCGTAGCCTCGTTCGATAAATCTATCCGTCATTTCTGCCAGTTGTCTTTCCATTATTATGGGCACAGTGTTATTTCTAATCACCCTCATATACTGCGAAATGGGGAGATTTTCCTTCAAAGTAGGAG
The DNA here is from genome assembly GCF_055691185.1 of Crinia signifera. Taxonomy (NCBI): domain Eukaryota; kingdom Metazoa; phylum Chordata; class Amphibia; order Anura; family Myobatrachidae; genus Crinia; species Crinia signifera. The sequence continues at coordinate 125,876 of NW_028142090.1, read as the reverse complement.
GATGCTGACTTTCTACAGAAAGCAAAGTGTTGCGATCTGTCGATTTCCGAAACACACTCGTCTGTAAAGTGCCATTGGAGAGGGTCACAGTGATGTCCAGGAAATTTATTGATTTAGAGTCGATCACATGGGTCAATCTAATTGGGCCATTGATATTATTAAGCTCGAACAACATTTCCTGGAAGATTTCAATTGAACCGGACCAAACGAGGAAGATATCGTCTATAAACCTTTTATAGTATATGCTGGGGCTAGATTAGAGCCCATAGCGGTGCCAGACACTTGGACGTAGTATTTCCCGTTATACAAAAAGTGATTACAGGTGAGTATAAGCCTTGCTAGATCGACCAGAAAGGCTGTTGGTGGTACACACTTAGGTCTTGTATCATGATACAAGACCTAAGTGTGTACCACCAACAGCCTTTCTGGTCGATCTAGCAAGGCTTATACTCACCTGTAATCACTTTTTGTATAACGGGAAATACTACGTCCAAGTGTCTGGCACCGCTATGGGCTCTAATCTAGCCCCAGCATATGCGGGTCTCTATATGTGTGACTACGAAAATACGAACATACTGGCGAAATATCAGAAGTATATCAGATACTATAAAAGGTTTATAGACGATATCTTCCTCGTTTGGTCCGGTTCAATTGAAATCTTCCAGGAAATGTTGTTCGAGCTTAATAATATCAATGGCCCAATTAGATTGACCCATGTGATCGACTCTAAATCAATAAATTTCCTGGACATCACTGTGACCCTCTCCAATGGCACTTTACAGACGAGTGTGTTTCGGAAATCGACAGATCGCAACACTTTGCTTTCTGTAGAAAGTCAGCATCCTCCTACTTTGAAGGAAAATCTCCCCATTTCGCAGTATATGAGGGTGATTAGAAATAACACTGTGCCCATAATAATGGAAAGACAACTGGCAGAAATGACGGATAGATTTATCGAACGAGGCTACGCCAAAACCACATTGAAAAGATGTTTACGCAAAGCCAGACATAATATAATAACAAAACAACTTGCTCCAACACAAATTGAACAGCAGAAAGCGTCACCCAGGATGATTTATGTGAACAAGTATGACCACACTTCAGCTAACATCCAAAAGAGCATTAAGAAGCATTGGCCAATTGTAGCCACGGATCACACTCTAAAACTCCAGAGATTTGGACCCCCAATGATGGCCTATAAGAAAGGTCCAAACCTAAAAGAGCTTCTCATGCGACCAATGGCCACTCCGAATTTGGAGCAAAATACCACCTGGCTACATTCCAGAAGACCAGGCTGTTTTCGCTGCACAGGGTGCACCACCTGTAACAGTCTGATCTCAGGGACAACATTCCCTCATCCACACTCTGGTAAAGCCATAAAGATTAGACACCGACTCCATTGCCAGATGGACTATGTCGTATATTTATTGAATTGCCCATGCGGACTGGCATATGTCGGGATGACATCTAGGAAATTCCGTGAACGCATGGCCAATCACCGAAAATCAGTGAGAACAGCTTTAGAGACAGGTAAAGCTGACCTTCCGATACCCCGTCACTTCTTACAAGCCGGCCACCAGGTATCTACACTCCGTTGCCGATTGATAGATTGGATACCACCACCTATCCGCGGAGGGGATCGTGGCCTGCTACTCAAGAAGAGAGAAAGCAAGTGGATCCATCAACTTGGGACACTTGCCCCGAGGGGCCTTAACGAGAACAATCCTTACAATATTTTCTTAAAATAATGCCATCATACTATGGACTTTTTTCAGTGTTGTTCTGTTTTTTCTGTTTTTTCTGATCTATATGTATATACTAAATCCTCTCTAGGTATAACGCTGAGGAATTCCCTTATCAAAAATTTTTTTTTTTGCAAATATCCCTCTTTCCATTTTTTCTGTCATAGACAGGTTACTGTACCATAGGAAGTTTTTTTGAGAATAACTGTCCTTTTCTCATAAATAGTTCCAAAACAAACTAATTATTCATCTTGATTATACCCTTGTAGTGATTGGTTCACAAGAATTCCCTTATTGGGTCTTTTTGAGCTAGAAGAAGTTAAAAGATATATATGAGGATATATGCAAAAATGTATATATATATACAAATAGTTTCTTAATATAGAAACATGTTCTTTGTGTGTGTATATATATGCTAAAAATGTTTTTTTTTTTTTTTTGTTATTTTTTCACAGCGTACACTGGGATACTAATGACTCTCCCTCTGTAATTAGAACAATAAAGCCAAGAAAATAAAATAAAAATAAAAAATAAATAATAAATAAAAAATAAAAAATGACATAAACAATAAATACATTAATATTATCTTTATTAAAAATTACGTTTTTCTCCAGCAACAGTTCAACCAAATATTAGCCAGTAAATTGTCTATAATTATATCTCTAATGAGAACATTTTCACATTGTTTGAATGATAACACTAGGCTCTTATTTTTATACCGCCCCCAGCTTTTTACTCTGTTATATTAGTCCACCACTTTAAGGACACCAATATACCCCCCTTTTTTTGACATAAAGATCCACAGCGCATATCCAAAATCATAGTGCTCCTCATACCATCTATATTGTCTAGAGCCACCTTAATATCGTTGCTGAGAAACTTGTTCTCAGAGCGCACACACGGCCCCCGTCAGCGACGGGTAGCCGTGCGTTCCAGCAGTGCGGGTCACCGCACGTCAACTTCCGGTCCCGAACTTCCGGTCCCGGAAGTAGCGCTGTCAGCACGCGGACGCTGCGTCCGTGTGCTGCATTAACTTTCAGAGTGAATAAATAGCTGGGCCCGGGCAGCATCATGTAGCAGCTGCTCCGGTTACCCAGGGTTTTCCCCTTGATTCTACGTTGATTTCATTGCACTATTGAACCTAAAGTAAGATATCTCTTGTTCTTTTGCATAATTGTGACTATATGTACATTTATCTTTTTCTTTTGAAAAATGTTTCTATGATAATATTTATTGATAAGTTACCTTCACTGTGTATTGTAGGCCTCTTGAGAAAGATCCCCTCTAGTGGGATCGAAACGTCGGGGCATGTTCTACAAAACACGTGTGAACTTATCTACGTGACATCGTGTGCAAATTGAATAAACTTTTTCTATTTGGATTTTACCAACTTGTTTGGAATTCATACTTGGGAGAGTGCTGGATATTCTACACCGATATAGGTGTAGATACACCCCGGATTATAATTGGACATACGTTTCACACGCATCTCCTTTATCTGGCACCCCGTGACATCTCAATCGTTAGTGAGAGTGCGGTCTATACCTGGAACTATATATATATATATATATATATGTGTGTGTATATATATTTGTATATATATATATATATATATATACACACATATATATATATATATATGTGTGTGTGTGTGTGTGTGTATATACCGCACCGATTACCACCGATCGCCAGCCCCCCCCCCCCCCCTCCCACCCGGCAGCCCCCCTCCCTCCCACCCACCCGGCTGCCGCAGCACCAGCACCCCTCCCACCCCCCCGCCAGCCGCAGCGCCAGCCCCCCTCCCAAAGCTGGTGACTAAAATGGGGTCACTTGTGGGGGGGTTCCACTGTATTGGTGCTTCGGGGGTCTTGCTAATGCGACATAGCACCCACCATTCATTCCACCACCAAAAATCACTCCTTCCCTTCTGAGTCCTGCCATGCACCCAACTGGTATTTTTTGGTCACACGTGAGGCATTGCCGTACTCGGGAGAAATTGGGGCACAGATTTTGGGGTGCTTTGTCTCCTTCATTCCTTGTGAAAATAAAAAATTTTGAGCCAGAACTGCATTTTTCTGTAAAAAATTACATTTTTTTACACAAAAATGCAGATCTGGCTCAAAATTTTTCATTTTCACAAGGAATGAAGGAGACAAAGCACCCCAAAATCTGTGCCCCAATTTCTCCCGAGTATGGCAATGCCTCATGTGTGACCAAAAAATACCAGTTGGGTGCATGGCAGGACTCAGAAGGGAAGGAGTGATTTTTGGATTTTGCAGCACAGATTCTGGTTGAATGACCCCCGAAACACCCATACAGTGGAACCCCCCCACAAGTGACCCCATTTTGCAAACTACACCCTTCAGGGAATTCATCAAGGGGTATAGTGTACATTTCAAACCCCCCGGGGTTTCACCAATTTTGATACAACTGAGCTGTGAAAATGAAAAATTAATTTTTTTCATTTTCACTGCCCAGTTGTACCACAATTGGTGAAACCCCTGGGGGTTTGAAATGTACACTATACCCCTAGATGAATTCCCTGAAGGGTGTAGTTTGCAAAATGGGGTCACTTGTGGGGGGGTACCTAACTTTTAGCATCTTATGGTGCCTAGAAACCTACATGGTGCCTAAAAAATAATCTCATAAAAAGGAGGCTCCAAAATCAAGTAGGTGCTCCTTCTATTATGAAGCCTGTGGTTTGGTCACCGTGCACACTAGGGCCACATATAGGATATTTATGAAAACCAAAATATTGGGGGAATCAATTTTTAGTCACATTTCTCTAGTAAAATCTACTGTGTTCCTTAGAAAAATGTATTAAAATTGCAAATCTGCAAAAAAAATGAAATTTTGAAATTTCACCTACACTTTCTTTTAATTCCTGTGAAACACCTAAAGGGTTAACAAACTTCCAAAATGCTGTTTTGAATACTGTGAGGGGTGCAGTTTTTGAAATGGCATCATTTATGGGGGTGTCTCACATACAAGTCACTCAAAGTCACATCATAACTGACCTGGTCCCTAAAAAAATCAGAGTTTGAAATTTTCTTGAAAATTTGAGAATTTGCTATTCATATTTTAAGCCTCCTAGTGTCCAAAAAAATGAAAATGAGGTTGAAATAATGATGGCAACATAAAGTAGACATATGGTCTATGTTAGTTATTCACTATTTTGAGTGGTAAGATTATTTGTCTCACAAGCAGAAAATTTAACATTTTGCAAATCGCAAAATTTTCCATTTTTTTACGACATTTTGGTATTTTTCACAAAAAAACACAGACTGTATCGATGAAAATTTACCACTAACTTGAAGTACAATGTGTCACGAGAAAACAATCTCAAAATCACTGGGATAAGTAAAAGCAAAAAAAAGTTATCCCCACTTAAGTGATACATGCCAGATTTGAAAAAAAGGGCTCTGTCAGGAAGGCAAAAACTGGCTCTGTCATGAAGGGGTTAAAAAAAAAAAAACCTTTCAAAAATTCTATAGACTTAATGTTCTATAGAAATATCTCACAAGAAGCATTTAGGCATAGACACGCCCATAGGTTTATTTATTTATTTATTAACAGTTTCTTATATAGCACACACATATTTCACAGCGCTTTACAGAGAATACTTGAACATTCACATCAGTCCCTGCCCCAGTGGAGCTTACAATCTAATCCCTACCACACACACACACATTCAGTGGCGGATTCAGGGGGGGGGGGGGGCACCCGGGCACGTGCCCCCTGTCATTTATTTTGTAGCTGAGGATCAGGGCTTTCCAACGAGCCCAGCCCCGTGTCTCTAGCCCCCCAGGAACCGAAGATATCGCCTGGCAAAACAAAATAACAGAAGGGGGGACATTATGATGTTACCGTGTACCTATAACATATTTAAAAAGTACCCCTTAACCCAGTGGTGTCAAAGTCACGGCCCTACAGCTGTTGTGGAAGTACACATCCCTACATGCCCTGCCACAGATTTTATATAATGGATCGCTAAAATCTGTGGTAGGGCTTGCTGGGAAGTGTAGTTCCACAACAGCTGGAGGGCCATGAGTTTGACACCACTGCTAAACCCCTTAATGCCCATTACATGTAATCACAACCCACCACCTAGCATCATGCCACACCTCTTCCCTTAGCCCAAAGCAGATTAATCTTGCACCTCCTCTCCCCTCCCTCGCTCCCCCCCTCAAGACATACTCTTCGCCAGTCGTGACCGAAGAGTGCACTCACATAGAATCGGTCGCAGGTGGGGGTACTGCAGCATCTGTCGGATAGGGCACCTCTCTCCTCCTCAGCGTCGTTCCTAGCAGCGTTGGGCTGTGTTCTCTGCCGCAGCGCCCTGGGGGCGGAGTTGGGGCAGCTGTCTCCCCGCCTGTATCCTTCCCGTCTATGTTGGGCGGTGTCCTGAGCAACGTCCTGGGGGTCCTCAGTGGCAGCAAGGTTTTAGTAGCATCCTGAAGGGGAGGGAAGAGGAGGAAAACATCCATATTTAAAAAAAAAAATGCTGGTCTACAACAGTATGTAAAAATAGCGGCATAGTGAGTTTAGGAGAATCCTGTTCAAAAACTTGCAAAGAGATGGTGCCAGTGTGCACGCTCAGAGAGCAGATAAAGGGCGGGAAGGGGATTAAAAATAGGTCCTGGCATTTAAAGTACACAGGCCCACCTTGGTGTCAATAGTGTCAACACATTTGTGCGCGAGCGCTCAGGAAAAGAGGGTGTGGACACTCAAAATTGGCCTTGTGTAGTGTTCCACACCATATACCACTTCTACACATTCTGCAACAAAATAATAGACCCCATTATACTTGCCCCTTACACATTATGCCAAACGTATTGAGCCAAAATTCACATAATGCCACGCGGATTGAGCCAAAATTCACATAATGCCACGCGGATTATTCTTTATTCCCAGCGGTGGCAGGCGGCATTTCAAGGAAAAAAACCCTAACCCCATTGCACCTACCCCACACTGTCCCCCATCGCAGCAGCCCCACACTGTCCCCATCGCACCAGCCCCACACTGTAGTCTCCCATCACACCAGCCCCACACTGTCCCCATCACACCAGCCCCACACTGTAGTCTCCCCATTGCACCTGCTCCACACTGTAGTCTCCCCATTGCTCCAGCCCGCACTGTAGTCTCCCCATTGCAACAGCCCCACACTGTCACCATCGCACCAGCCCCACACTGTCTTTCATCACAACAGCCCCTTAAATTGTAAGCCATCAAAATGTCACCCTTATACTGTATGTAGAAATGGAGGAGGGCGGCTGGTGCAGCAGTAAACGGGAGGCCGAGGCAGCAGCGTGGGAGGGTGGAGGAAGGAGAGGCAGTCAGGACATGGTTGCAGCGGGGGTAGCCGGCGACATCATGCAGCAGTCTGACTGTACTCACCACCAGACGGTCCACACCAGGGCAGCGCTGCAGGGCTGACCAGTCTCCTCCTGTGGTCCAGGCGGCGCAGCTCCCGGAAGTACGCGTCCACTGTCCTGTGATCTGGAAGACGGGGCAGCTGGGAGGCGGCACACGCGGATTGGCTCCTCTGTCAATCACAGGTCATGTGTACATGTGTCCAATCCTCACAGACAAGGGCGGGCATACAGCCTATCTAGCAGGCAGCCCAGCCCTAGAAACAGAATGTATTCCTAAATCACTCACCAAGGTAACCCATTGTACTAACCTAGTGCACGCACTACTCGATTTGTCATACACTGTTCCCAAATCATAGTTTGATAAGCCGCGTGGTCGCATTGTCCCATTTGGGATGCTGCACCTTAGAAGGGACTAGGGTTGCACTGGCCTCTAGGGGTACAGAGGGAACCCCGCAGTGGACCCACCTCATCCTCTAGGGACCCTTATTCATACTGTGCAGCTGAATTATACATATGTTACATTATATGGCACAACACCGTGACGTTCAGTGTGCACGCAGGTGTGATACATCGGAGCGGCCCATCGCTTTATAAGGATTGTTGCGTTGTGTACCCAGCTTTAGAGAATAACTATAGAATTGTGCTAGATAATTAGTAGTCAATAAATAATATAAAGACCCCAGCAATTGTAACGCAGGTAATGAACTATACCTGTGTGCGCTTAGTAAGGTGCGCTAGTTAATCCACTAAGCTTCCAGATGCATCGGGCAGGTAAGCGATGTCAGGAGGCTGATTCTAATCGTGTAGTTGGGGTAGAGATTGTAGTATGTATTCCCACACACACGTGCGCAAACATACGTTGCTAAGGTTGGCGATCGATGGGCTGCATTATTATTATCATCCTTTATTTATATGCTGCACCAAGGGATCCAAAGCTACCAATACAAAGTACATTACAAATAGGCAAAACATCGATGGTTTGTGATGCTAGAGAGCTGCTGTTGGTAGATGCGGCCCATTGGGGGCAGTGCTAAGCTAAGGACTCTGCAAAAGATGGCAGAGAACCATCAGCCATCGATGGTTAACAACCAAATACATATTACTTTTTACGATTAGAGGAATGGAAGGAGAAACAAGGGGAAGACACTAGTTAGTCAAAAATGGTGGGGGAAGTAGGTGTTCTTCCCTACAGAAGGGACAACCATCAATGGGTGCAAACCATCGATGGCTCACTGTTTATAATTCCATACCATCAAGGTTTTTCACTGATCACACCATTGATAATTACCCCCGTGGGTGGCCATCCATTTGTCATATAGACAAGGATTATATATATACACTAGGTGATTCATCGCGCCCTACGGGCAGGGCCATCTTAACAACAGTGTGGGCCCCTGGGCAAAGCAATGCACTGGGGCCCTTACCCATTCTCCCCTCCTAGGGGTGGGGGGGTGCTTGCAGCAGCAGCTTTGATGTCCCACGGGTGGCAGGAGGTGCTCTATCTTCCACTCAACATGTAGGACCTGGAGCAGTAACTTCTGCTAATTACTCCTTTACTGCACAGGTGGTGGGAGGGTGAACACTAACGTGTGGAAGGGGGCACTGAGCTGAATGAAGGGTCCCTTGTAAATGACTTCCAGGGAGGTAGGGGGTGTTTTATACGCAGGGGAAGGTTGGATAACGGAGTGGGCTTAATATTCGTCATTTTCCGGTGGAAGGGCAGGTTGTTGACTGCAGATATCGCCATTATCTGGAAATAGATTTCTTAGCCTTCACTAGTATAAAAACCTAGAGTCCCAACTTTCAGGAGGTTCTGGGGACTTGGGGATCAGAGATCAGGAGCCAGAGCAATCCATTGACAAAAATATAAAACTGTACACCAGACGTTTGGAGCTGGAGCAGGGACCGGCTGCTGGAAGGCTGATATCTCTGGTTCTGGGCATGCTAGTGTCTTCAGAAAGGGGAGAGTCCCAGGTTTTGGAATATACTCTCAGAAAAACTCTATGTCAGAGAAAACCTGAGAAATATAACAGGGAATTGTAATTAACAGGTCGGATGTGGACTGCTGCTTTGAAGTTGGATATCTCCAGTTCCCCAGGGCCGATTTTCAAAATTCTGGTATCCCTGGAAAAAGGGGATCCTCAGCTATCAGAATAGGGCCCTTATACACCTGGGGCCCCTGGGCAAGTGCCCATTAAGCCCATATGAAAAGACGGCCCTGCCTACGGGCGCTCATCACACCGTCGTAAGGGGCTGCGCCCCCTTAATTTGTGAACATTTGTATATGAGAAAGATGGTTAGAATTGTATGAAAGATGGTCTGCATTGCAACTTGAGTTATAGGTGAAATGTGTTAAATAGAGAGCATATGATGTGGAAGGGGGTGTGTCTTGTTTTGTTTAATTAAAAAGCGGTTACAGAGTAAGATGTACATTGATAGTGTGGATGGTACAGTGACATTTGTGGGTGTGTGTGTGGGGGGGGGGGCTGTGTGTGCATGTTGTTTAGGTGTGTGTGTTCAATAGTATAGTAGGGTGTTTCTGAGTCAGCGGCTCCCACTGGCGGAGGTCACGACACAGGAAAAAAGGAGGCTGGGTAGTGATCGGGGGGTCCGTGAATTGCGGGAGGGGGGGGGGGGCACGGGGCGCGATAATTCACCTAGTTGGTTATATATTCGTGTAGAAGGATGGTAGGATGTTGCTGTCATTCAGAATGCATTTACATAAACAGTAATAGTAGCAGGTAAAGGTCTGACTTAAAACACCTACAGTGAAACAGAACAGGTGTTATATATTATACAAAGAATTGGTTGATGATGTGTAGGTGGACGTGCACATAGTTCATAGTTGTCACTGGAAAAAAATTGCTACAAGAAAAAATCAACACAGAAAGTTCAACACATGTGGCACTTCATCGGTGTCCATGTCGACACATGAGAATGAATATGAAAACATTCAAAAAAAAGAAAAATAAATCTTCAAAACTCATGTCAACCTTTTTCATTGTCGACCATAGCCGTGCCAGTGTTTTGCATGTGCCATTTAATCCTGGGGTTGCCGTGAATCGCGCGCGGGGGTGGGGGGGGGAGGGAGGAGGTGAGGGGTGTCCGCGAATCACGGGAGGAGGGGTCGTGGGTGGATGCCGAGAATTGCGGGAGGGGGGGATGCGGGGGGGGGGGGGTGTGGGTGCCGCGAATCGTGGCACCATGAACCGTGGGAGGGGGGGCCCGGGGGGTTGTCGCGAATCGTGGGAGGGAGGATCGTGGGAGTCACCGGGTGTGCTGCGAATCGCCACTAGAAAAAATCAGCACAGAAAGGTCAACACATGTAAATGTTGACATAAGTGTGGCACTTCATTGGTGTCCATGTCGACACATGAGAATGAATATGAAAACATTGAAAAAGTGAAAAATAAATCTTGTCAACCTTTTTCATTGTCGACCATAGCCATGTCAGTGTTTTGCATGTGCCATTTAATCGTGGGGATGCCGTGAATGGGGGGGGGGGGGGGAGGTGCATACCCAACATGACCCTCTCCAGGAGGGACACATTGCTCTGTTTCTGGACTTTCTTCTTAATTTATGGATTACCATCACCTGTGCTTAAACACCTTTCTTGTCAAGTACCCTGTTTAAAATGACAGGTGATGACAATCATAAATTAAGATGGAAGTCCACAAACAGAGCATTCTGTCCCTCCTGGAGAGGGTCATGTTGGGAGGTATAGAGGTGTGGGGCGCTCACCTGGTGTGTCTGGTGAGTAGTTGTGTCTTTGCTGTGTAACATGGAGAGGCAGAGGGTGTCTGGCACTGTCTGTGGGCTCACTGGGCTGGTTCTCTGTCATGTGAGTCAATCATGTGAGTCAGAGGCTCCACCCAGCGTTATAGCTCCAGACACACTTTGAGTGACAGATGTAGCCAAATATATAAGAGATATATAACCACACACAGGGATCAGCAGCCTCATAACTCCTCCTACTCCTTCCCTTAGCTCCCCCACCTCCTCCTCATCTACTCTCCATCCTCCGCTCCCTCCTACTCTCCTCTCCTCCCCCCCTCTCCTCCCCCACAACCTCTCTTCAGCTTCCCTTCCTCCGCTCCTCCTCTCCTCTGCTCCTCCTTTCCTCTGCTTCCCCTCCTTTCTTCTGCTTCCAATCCTCTTCACCCCTCCCCTGCTTTCCCTTCTCCTTGTCTCCGCTCCTCTTCTCCTCAGCTACCACATCTCTTTCCCTCCTCCACTACCCCTCCTCCTCCTCTCCTTTGCTTCCCTCCTGCTCACCTCATCTCCTCCGCACCCCCTCCCCTTCTCTCACTTCTCCGCTTCCCCTCTCTTCCTCTCCCCCTCCCCTCTTCTCCTGCACTTCCCCTCCTCCTCACCCCTCTCCTCTTCTCCTGCTCTCCCTTCTCCTCTCCTCCTCTACTCTCCCTCCTCTTACTCCTCCTCTTCTCTGCTCCCCTTCTCTCTCTCCTCCCCACCACTTTTCGTCGGAGGAGGAGGAGCATTTCAATCGCTGCTGATCATGTACCATGCAGCACCAATGACAAGAGGTACACAGTGCCTTCTGTGCTACTTCTCTACATGTCCGCTTCTCTCCTCCTCCACTCCTTTGCTCCTTCTCTGATCCCCCTCCTCCACTCCTTTGCTCCTTCTTCTCTGATCCCTCTCCTCCTTCCCCTCCTCCTCTCCCCAGCTCTCCCTTTCCCCTCTTTTGCTCTCCTCACCAATTTCCCCACACTTTTCTCTCTCTGACTGCCAGTGAACCTGTGCTGGGGTACAGGAAGAGAAGACCCAGCGCCGGGGAGATGGAGCAGGAAGAGATGACTAGCACAGAAGAAGAGAAAGTGCAGCAGACCCAGTCTGCCCAGGAGCAGGGGCAGCAAAATCATCGCTACCATCGCTGCTGATTGTCACAGGAGGTACCCAGCACCAGCTTGCACTGCGCTCCCTTCTCTGCACCTCCTCCATGCCTCCTCTCCTCCTCCTCTCCCCCTCTTCTTATCTGCTCCTGCTCTCTGTTCTCCCCTCCTCCTCAGCTCCCCAACCACCTCCTCCGCTCCCCCTCCTCCTTTCCTGTTTCCCCCTCCTTTCTTTTGCTTCCAATACTCCTCACCCCCTCCCCTACTTTCCTTTCTTCTTTCCTCTCACTCCTCAGCTCCCCTTCCTCTTCTGCTTCCCCTCCTCCTCTCGCTTCCCTCCTGCTCACCTCCTATACTCCGCACCCCCTCCCCTTCTCTGCTCCTCCACTCCCCCCTCCTCTCCTTCACTTCCCCTCCTCCATACCCCCTCTCCTTTTCTCTCTCTCCACCCTCTCTCTCTCTCTCCACCCTCTCTCTCTCTCTCCACCCTCTCTCTCTCCACCCTCTCTCTCTCTCTCTCCACCCTCTCTCTCTCTCCACCCTCCACCCTCTCTCTCTCCACCCTCTCTCTTTCCACCCTCTCTCTCTCTCTCCACTCTCTCTCTCGCCTCACCCTCTCTCTCTCTCTCTCGCCTCACCCTCTCTCTCTCGCCTCACCCCCCCTCTCTCTCTCTCTCTCTCGCCTCACCCTCTCTCTCTCGCCTCACCCTCTCTCTCTCTCGCCTCACCCTCTCTCTCTCGCCTCACCCTCTCTCTCTCGCCTCACTCTCTCTCTCTCTCGCCTCACCCTCTCTCTCTCTCTCGCCTCACCCTCTCTCTCTCTCGCCTCACCCTCTCTCTCGCCTCACCCTCTCTCTCTCGCCTCACCCTCTCTCCACCCACTCTCTCTCTCTCTCTCTCTCTCTACCCTCTTTCTCTCCACCCTCTCTCTCTCTCCACCCTCTCTCGCCTCACCCTCTCTCTCTCTCTCTCGCCTCACCCTCTCTCTCGCCTCACCCTCTCTCTCTCTCGCCTCACTCTCTCTCTCTCCACCCTCTCTCTCTCCCTCTCTCTCTCCACCCTCTCTCTCTCCCTCTCTCTCTCCACCCTCTCTCTCTCTCCACCATCTCTCTCTCCACCCTCTCTCTCTCTCTCCACCCTCTCTCTCTCCACCCTCTCTCTCTCTCTCCACCCTATCTCACTTCACCCTCTCTCTCACCTCACCCTCTCTCTCTCTCGCCTCTCTCTCGCCTCTCTCCCTCTCTCTCTCTCGCCTCACCCTCTCTCTCGCCTCACCCTCTCGCCTCACCCTCTCTCTCTCTCGCCTCACCCTCTCTCTCTCTCGCCTCACCCTATCTCTCGCCTCACCCTCTCTCTCTCCTCACCCTCTCTCTCTCTCTCTCCTCACCCTCTCTCTCTCTCGCCTCACCCTCTCTCTCGCCTCACCCTCTCTCTCGCCTCACCCTCACTCTCTCTCACCCTCACTCTCTCTCTCTCTCTCGCCTCACCCTCTCTCGCCTCACCCTCTCTCCACCCTCTTTCTCTCGCCTCACCCTCTCTCCACCCTCTCTCTCTCTCTACCCTCTCTCTCTCCACCCTCTCTCTCCCATTCCCAGCAGTCACCTCTCTGGTCACATCCCCCTGTGTTGCTGTATAATGCCCCAATCCCAGCAGTCACCTCTCCGGTCTCATCCTCTGGTGATACTGTATAATGTCTCATTCCCAGCAGACACCTCTCTGGTTACATTCTTCTGATGTTACTGTATACTGTCCCATACCCAGCAGTCACCTCTCCGGTCACATCCCCCGGTGTTACTGTATAATGTCCCATTTCCATCCCCCCGTGTTACTGTATAATGTCCCAATCCCAGCAGTCTTCTCTCCGGTCACATCCCCAGGTGTTACTGTATAATGTCCCATTCCCAGCTGTATCCTCTTAGGTCACATCCCCCGATGTTACTGTATCATGTCCCATTTACAGCAGTCACCTCCCCCGGTGTTACTGTATAATTCCACATTCCCAGCAGTCACATCTCTGGTCACATCCCCCGATGTTACTGTATAATGCCTCATTCCCAGCGGGCACCTCTCCGGTGTTACTGTATAATTCCCCATTCCAGCAGTCACCTCTCTGGTCACATCCCTCGGTGCTAATGTATAATGTCCCATTCCCAGCAGTCACCTCTCTGGTCACCCCCCCCCCCATTGTTACTGTATAATGCCCCATTCCCAGCAGTCACCTCTCCGGTCTCATCCTCTGGTGTTACTGTATAATGACCCATTCCCAGCAGTCACCTCTCCGGTCAAATCCCCTATTGTTACTGTATAATGCCCCATTCCCAGCAGTCACCTCTCCGGTCACATCCCCCGGTGTTACTGTATAATGTTCCATTCCCAGCAGTCATCTCTCTGGTCACAACCCCCGATGTTACTGTATAATGTCCCATTCCCAGCAGTCACCTCCCCCGGTGTTACTGTATAATGACCTATTCCCAGCAGTCACCTCTCCGGTCAGCAGCTGGATGATTTTGTTGGTGAGTTTCAGGATCTTATGGTCATTGTCTCTCTCATTTATCAATGAGTGAGGTTAAGGCACAGTCTTGGAATCCTGGGTCTTGATCCCTCTTCTGAACACATAGGGACGGCTGCTGCTGGGTGTCTCACATTCACCGTCCTTCTTCGGTGGCACATAATCCTAAGTGAGGAGAAAAATGTTAAATCAACTGCACTGATGGTATAGCAGCTCTCATAAATGCAAAGGTTCTGAGGGGTAAAAAAGAGCGATGGGATAAGTTTATACGAGTGACACCTGTAAAGTAAAAATGTATTAGTAAAATAATGTTTACACTCCTTTTGGAGGATGTGAGGTGAGAGAGGGAGATTGTCGTGCTGTCCCTACTAACCCTAACCTTACAGAGGCAGCGGTATTCCTCAGCTCAGTTGCTGTCCGCTTCTGGGTGGAATCTTCTGTTGCGGCTTTGGTCCCGGGGCGCGGCTTGCTGACGTCAGCGACTGGCGTGTCGGTACTTCGGGCAGCAGCAAAGTCTCCAACCTGTTTCATGCCTCGCTGGGCACTTTGTCAAGGTGGGGTGACTGATAGAAGTTGCTCCCTGTATGTAAGGAAATGAAGTAGAAATTCACATCCAATTTTAACATTTTGTGTATTTCAAAAATGTAAAGAAATAAAAAAAGTTTGGACATTTTCCGAGCAACAATCTGGTTGGAACAAATATTTTAACGACATTTTGGGTGTCACGAACGGTGAAACGGTGTCAAGGCATGCATTATATGTAATAGTAGAGTGCAAGACTAATAAAAACACTAATAAAGAGATTACATCTCCATATGTGCCAAAGTGGTTTGTGCAAAATGCTAGTGAACAGCTAATGAACCCAATACACCAATCATGTCCAAACTATGGCCCGCCAGCTTTTGTGAAACTGCAAGTCCCATCATGCCTTGCCACAGTTTTGCTATTAGGGAATACTAAAACTATGTCAAGGCATGCTGGGATGTGTAGTTTCAAAACAGCTGAAGGGCCACATTTTGGACATGCCTGCAACATACGCTCAGTGACAAACAAGCTTTAAAATCAAAGTCAATTGTTTGGTGACCCGACTCCCAGGCTGCACCTCACCTGGATTTCTCCTCGCACCCTTCACGCACAGTAGGGCAATAAGCTGCATCTAGTTTATTTAGGGCGCAAAAATGCAGCCGACAAGACCAGGGCAAGTGCTGCGAACAATTCATTAGCTCCCACTACATTAGGCAAGAGCTACGGGTGCACAAAACAATTGAATCACCATTATATGTTGTTTAGCACCTTACATAAATTATATATATATTTTTTATTATTATTATTTTAATATGCAGTACAGTAAGACCAGCAACCCTTACCACCAGCATAGCTCTGCCCCAACACTCATGAAGCACCGCCTACATGTTTTGATTGGCCCACAATCCAATCAGTCAAAGAAAATGGATCACCATCAATAGGTAAAAACATTGATGGTCATCCATTGCATAGTATGCCACAATCAATGGGCAGTTGCACTATTGTCATCAATTGCAAAGACGTCCATCCCTAAAGCTGTGCACACACAGTGCAAGTGAGCCTCTGCGCTAAGTTTGCAGTTAAGCACAGATGGCTCAGCATTGTGTGCTGAACAATCTGTCACGGCCAGTGTTCTCTGGTGTGAGAACACTGGCGATGACTAGATTTATAACTGGATGCAAATGTGTAAATCTAGTCAGGCAACAGCGACGCGCGGGACCGCGCAATCGTCATCACCAGAGGGTATACACGTGGAGTGATCCTTTTTTCATTTCTAAGCGATCTAGTCAGATCACTTAGAAATAAATGAGTTTTGGGGAAAGGGGAACGTGGGGCAATCAGTCGCACAGGTTTTATCAAAGCAGTATTGTTCTCATTTACCCTCAGTGTATTTGTACATCGGTTGGTTAACCGTGAGTAGGGAGGGTGTGCTACCACTGGACACAGGTTTGACAATTTTTGGAAAGAAGAGAAAGTATGTCTCTGTGTGGTGCACAGGTTATTAAGAAAGTAAAATTTAACTTTTATTTGGATATGTTTAAAAGAATGTAGCGAAATATAGACAGACAGTGACACATAAAGACACACACAGTGTAGGTTTAAAAAGGATAGAAATCCTTACTCAGTGTGATCCAACTCAATATCCTCCTAGATGTTGGTTAGATTCTATGTATTAGTAATAATGGTTTATTGTACAGTTTTCCACAGTGGAATTTTGTGCGTTTAAGTCGCCTATTACTGATCTGCTGGTAACAAAATTATCTGGGTTTATGTTCCCCTGTGATGTTACTGATCAGATTACTTCACATCACAAATAGGGTAGGCAATATGGTGCCCCGCGGGTCACCCCTCAAGCGGTGCGTGTCTGGTGAGATCTGCCACCTCTGCACCAGCACTGCGCGCCGCAAATGAGAGGGAGAGCCGCGTCAATGAGGACGTGTACCCTGCAGAGGAGCTCCGGCGTGTTAGAGTCAGCGCCGGAGATCTCCGTCTGTTAGGAGTCAGATCTGAGCGCTGCGGACGTCACGCAAGTAGCGCCTCTGACTGAGCGGTCCAGTGAGAACTGGCATACCGCTCCGACTAAACGATTTTAAGCTAATACAGATCAAAATACATGTAATAGGGATAGGGGAGAGGAGGAGAGCACACTGAGTGGACCTAGACACTCAGTGTGCTCTCCTCCTCTCCCCTACTTTCTCACTTAGAAATAAGCCTCATATCCCCCTGGGCGGGATGTATTAATGTACATCACTGACCCTCGTCTGCCAGCCGCCGCGATGCTACCGCATATGTACTAACATATGCGGCTAGCATCGGGTTGCGGTGACGGAGACCCCCGCGATACCTGTAATGTGGTGTGCGGGGGTCTCTGTCACATCCTGGCGGCTGTCAGTGTCCCCCTGCCTCTCCTCCTCCTCCCTACAGCCGGATGTCCTCCCGGCTGTGACACCTGCTGGGGGAGGAGGAGATCGATGGAGGACGGGAGGGGGGGGGAGGTCGCAAGGACGGTGGGCGGCGATAGAAGCCCATAGGCATCTATAGGGTATCGCCACCCAGAGGTGGCGATACCCTGCCAGGCGGAGACGGGGCGGACGGGTAATGGTACATAGGGAAATGCGGTAAAACCCCCGTTTTACCACATTTTCCCTTTAGTACATCCCGCCCCCTGTGTGTATGCCCCATTAGGATAGTAGATAATACAGTATACACTTTAGACTACAGTATAACTAATGTGACAATAATCCCTGTATAACATACCTCCCAACTTCTGTGTTGGGGAAATAGGGGGTGGGGCGTATGCAAATGAGGGCACAGCTTATGCTAATTAGCCGCGACCTCATTTTCATACGAGAATAGACGCGGTACTTGTGTAGTTTCACGGCCCCGGAATTGCAGAGGCTCGCATGCCGCTCTAGCTATGAAACTTGGCAGCCTGCCAGGTAGCGTAGCGCTGCGCGTGCCAAATGTAATGAAGTGTATCGTGTAAAAAACAGACAAACGGGGCTTAAAAACAAACAAACGGGGCTTATAAATCGCACACCCCGGCACATCGCAAACCCCGGCACACCGCTGGTGTTCCCAATGTAGACGCTAACTTATTTAGCGTCTCAATTCACACTCCCGGCACTTCGGCTTAGACGTGCGCGGACAGCGTTACGTAGTCAGTCAGGGAGCTACGCAGTTTGCGTAGTCAGTCAGCAGTAGCCCTGTATGAGACACTGAGGTGAATGTGTTCCTGAATCAGCCTCACTATCCACGCTCACCCGAAGCGTGGAGAGCCCCGCGAGGGGCGGCGGTACGCGTCCTACGACCTTTTCATACCCCCACTATCCACTTCGGCATGGAGTTGAGAATAGAATAGTGTGGCGAGCGCAGCGAGCCACAGAGCCCGAAGCGTGGCGAGCGCAGTGAGCCGCGCGAGGGGACACGCATACCTTCACAGCTATCTGCGTCCCCTCGCGGGCTTCACAGGTGTCAGCGTCCGCTCGCCACGCTTCGGGCTTACGCTGACACCTGTGAAGCCCGCGAGGGGACGCGGATAGCTGTGAAGGTATCAGCGTGCGCTCGCCACGCTTCGGGCTCGCTGCGCTCGCCACACTATTCTATTCTCAACTCCACGCTGACGTGGATAGTGGGGGTATGAAAAGGTCGTAGGACGCGTACCGCCACGCTTCGGGTGGCCGTGGATAGTTGGATTTACACGGTCCACAGCTGTGGCGTCCACTAGTGGCACTGAGGGTGGGTTTCAATAGTGTTCCCCTAGGGCCACCTAAATTTAAATGCTTTTGCGTCTAAATTTAAATGTACCCCTTCACCTAAGTAAATCCAGACGCATTTGCGTCTGGGTTTACAAGCCCCAACACCTTTGCGGCTTGCAAGGCGCCTGTATTCTAACGCTTTAGCGTCTGAATCCAGGCTTTCCGGCTTCTTAGCGGCTATCTATGTGACTCGAGATTCAAACGCAGTTGCGTCTGAATCTCGCGTACAGTTTAGAAGCGCCGGCATCGCTGTGCCGGGGTGTGCACTTTAACATACCCCCGTTGTCAGCGGTGCCCAGGCGCTGCCTATTTCACTGTGGAACTACAAGTGCCACAGTGACATTGACCTGTCAGCGCTGCTGCTGGCCGGCAGCTACGCTGTTTACATACAGCTAGTGCGGCACAAGCTCAGTCAGACAGAGCTAGAGCGGCACGCGCACGGTTAATCAGAGCCTCTGGCAGGCTGCCAAGTTTCATAGCTAGAGCGGCACGCGAGCCTCTGCACTTCCGGCGCCGTGAAACTACACAAGTACCATAGACGCTGTGCGCATGCGCACAGCATCTATTCTACTAGATTGGGGGTCTCCCAACTGCCACCCCCCGCAGCGGGACAATGCCTGCCGTGGGTGGGTAGGACCCGAAAATCGGGACTGTCCCGCTGTAATCGTGACAGTTGGGAGGTATGGTATAACCATCCAGCAAGCAATCCCGTACATGTACTTGGTGTCACCTGAACGCAGCAGTGATCCCAGCCTATATACAGTATGCCCAGTTTTCCTACATCTGCACTAATGGCTACGTGCAGTTTGCTAGCCTGTACGGTTTGGCGCACCTGTATCTCACCACATTGGCATGCCGGGCACATATTTACCATTACACTCACATGTGTTTATTATCATAGAACATAGCAAAGCGCGCATAGCTACTGCAGCAGAGAGAGAGAACATATGGTATACACACAGAGGCTTTCCATAGATTATAATCTGGTCTATATACACCTGTGTCACACTTTGGGAAAGCAGATAGATAATATACAGTGTATAATAATGCAGACAGCACTGGGGCTGAGATATTACAACCTGAGCCATAGAGTAGCGCTGCTGAGGATACACTGGTATGCCCATACACATAGATATCCCCAGTAGCACCATACAGCAGCCCTGTGGGAGTCACATACATGACCAACATACAGACTGAGCTCCAGTCCTCACCCACAGGTTGCTCAATGCTCAGGGGGTGTTCTGCACATGTGCACTTACCAGCCGCTTCTTCTACGCAGGGGCAGAGCGTCCATGGCGTCCCAGTCAGTGACTGCCTCCATCAGAGCAGCCGGGGCAGAGTGCTCATGTAGGGGGAGCAGCAGTGATGACGATGCAATATGTGCCAGGTGTAGTTCCAGCAGCTGCCAATAGGTGGCGATGGTGCGGCACAGCGTGAATGACGTCACTGCATTGTAGCTACGAGATACACGGACAGTCCGTGTATGAGTGGCTGGTACAGTGGCGTGTACCGTTAGTTCAGCGTCTGGGACAGCCACTCAGGCTGAGCCACCACGGGTTTGAATCCTCCTCCAGTGTCTGCTGTTTCAGGGGCGTGGGGTGTAGCGCCTTCGGATCCGGGAGCAGCCTGAGTTTTTGACTCATCCACTGATACCACAATATTTTCTGCTCAAACTACATAATATTAATAATTAGCCACCATATATAACCAGGAGGAATAACTTTAAGTGGGGGCAGGACGGAGACTGTGTACAGACCAATTACCATTACGGCTGCTCTGATGGAGGTAGTCACTGACTGGGACGCCATGGACGCTCTGCCCCTGCGTAGAATATACAGTTTATTCATTGGCACAAAACAGCAAAATAGGTTAAAATTAAAAAAGTGCATTAAGAAAAAGTGAATAGAAATTGGAGCTGTGTGTCCGTGTCGCTGTACACTTATACAGTGCCCGTGTCAGCAGATTTCCACATACACAATTTTCTTTAATAACTCATGTCGACCTATTCCTGTGTTGACCTTTTTCATGCAGCCTTTTGGATTGTGTCGACCATTTTCAGCGTCAATTTAAACCAGGTCGATCTTTTTCATATGTAGACCTTTTCACTGCAGACCAATAGATCTAATTACTGTTGACTTAATGACCCTCACCCCTGGTCACAGCATCTATAAACTGTTATGTAGGACAGGAGACAAGTCCCGAAAACGAATAGCATTCCTCCCAACTGTCCTGATTACAGTGGTACGGTCCCGCTATTTGGAGCCTGCCCTGATGTCCCTTGAGGGGAGGTGATCATGGCTGCTCTGCTTTGTGGGGCAGCCGGTGATTGCTGGATAGGTGCAGCAAGGAGAGACGGGGCTGGGTACGCTGGCAAAGAAGATGGAAAACCCGGGGCCTCGATGCCCGGTCCCGCCCCCGTTGCACATAGCCCCACCCCTTTCCAGGGCCAGCTGCATGCAGGTCCCACTGATCTATTGGTAAAAGTTGGAAGGCATGTTTGATGTTCTGTGTATACAATACATTCCTTTTTCTTTTTTAATAGTAGGATCGGCAGCAATTAGCTGTATGCTCTGGCCTTCGTCTGCGGATCTTCACCTCCAATGAAGTGTATGGCCTTTGTCAAACATACATAAAAAAAAAAAAAAAATGATACCCGATCTATTGTCTGCGGGCGCGGCCTGACGGGCAACCCGTACAGACAGACGTGATTCTAGTCTGGCTCTAAACACAGATATTTCTCCATTCCCTGGAGAGAAATTGGCCTCACACTCCTTGCTGAAACAGGTAAGGATCATATGGTCGACCTAAAGATTGTCGACAGTCATTAGGTCAACATACTGCAAGGTTAACAGGTCAACAGGTCATTTGGTCCAAAAAAGCATTAGGTCGAAATGGTCTAGCTCAACATGGGGTTTTGTACTTTTTTTTTTTACCCGAATGCCGACACAGTCAACATGGACACAGGATTAAGTGCACCGCATCCCCTCGCATGTCTGGCTGTGCTTGGCACTCTATGTTATTCTCCTACCACACCCTAGTGCAGGCATTCCCAACCACGGTCCTCAAGGCACACCAACATTACAGGTTTTAATGATATCCAGGCTTGAGCACAGGTGACTTAATTAGTACCTGTGATTTGGATTAATCCATCTGTGCTGAAGCCTGGATATCACTAAAACCTGCACTGTTGGTGTGTCCTGAGGACCGTGGTTGGGAACGCCTGCCCTAGTGGATGGTAGGGCATGAAATTCCGCCTGTCAGCACATGTCGGCTCAAAAAAAAAACCAAAATTCCAGTGAAAAACCCAGTCGACCTAGACCATGTTGACCTAATGACCTGTCGACCTAGACCCATGTCGACTTTGCAGTATGTCGACCTGATGACTTTCGACCATCTGATACCGCTGATACCGGTTAATAGATAGAGGTTATCAATCCGCACGGCCTGTAATTGGTATAGCTATCTCACCCCTGCATTACTATATTAAGTATCAATTGGTAATGGGGGAGGCGCACCCAGGAATATGTATTAGACTTGGAAGCAAAGAAAGATAAAGTATTCCTACAAGGGGCAATCTAGGTTAGCATATATTAATGTTCTGATTAATGTTATAGGTACATTAATAAAGTGACCCAAGAAACAGAGAATTGGCTAAAACATGATGTTTATTGATTCATTTATTAAGGACAGCGAAATATTAACCCCTTCCCGACATTTGACGTACATTTACGTCATGGCCGGGATGTTCTTCCCGACACATGGCATAAATGTACGTCACGACTTTAAACTGTCACTGCGTCTAGAGACGCAGTGACAGAGGGACGATGTCTGCTGTCCCTGACAGCAGACATGTCCCTGCATGCCCAGGGGGGGCTGCGATGCCGCCCCCCCGTCGGCGATCGCTGTGATTGGCTGTTCAGTGTGAACAGCCATTCACAGCGGTTTCCTGTGTTACCAGCGAATCAGACGCTCGGTAACACAGGTGTCAATCACCGCCGGGCGTCAGGGGGCATGAGGGGGTCATCGGTGACGATGACACCTCACCCCACCCTCACCCCACCTGCCCCCAAGGCTGTGATTGGTCCGTCGGACCGACAGCCAATCACAGCCAAGGCGCGACATTTAAACTAACGGTGACTGCGCTGCAGACGCCATTCCGGTCTGGAATAGCGTGCAGAGCGGTCACCGTGCCTATCTGCCGTGATACTGACCTGATCCTTGCTAATACTTACCTGATCCTTGCAAATACCTTACCTGATCACCTGATCACTGCTTGTAGCGTGCTGGACGCTTCCTGGATCTGACTTCTTGGGACTTCCTGCTGCTGCTGCAGTGTGATAGAGAGATAGAGAGATAGAGAGAGAGATAGAGAGAGATAGAGAGATAGTGACAGAGAGAGCTATATTTTGTGTCTGCTACCCCCCCTTTTTGGGGGTGCAGGTTTTTTTTATATATAAATAACTGTCAGTGCTGCTGCTGCAGTGTCATAGAGTGATAGATAGTGATAGATAGTGATAGATAGTGACAGATAGAGAGATTTGTGTCTGCTACCCCCCCTTTTTGGGGGTGCAGGTTTTTTTTTATATATATAACTGTCAGTGCTGCTGCTGCAGTGTCATAGAGTGATAGATAGTGATAGATAGTGAGAGATAGAGAGATAGAGAGAGATAGTGACAGAGAGTGATAGAGAGTGTATATTTTGTGTCTGCTACCCCCCCTTTTTGGGGGTGCAGGTTTTTTTTTATACATATAACTGTCAGTGCTGCTGCTGCAGTGTCCTAGAGTGATAGATAGTGATAGATAGTGATAGATAGTGATAGATAGTGAGAGATAGAGAGAGATAGTGACAGAGAGTGATAGAGAGTGTATATTTTGTGTCTGCTACCCCCCCCCCCCTTTTGTGCTGATCAGTATATCTGTGCTGATCAGCAACTTTTTGGGGGCGCAGGGTTTTTTTTTTTATATATATACCTGTCAGTTGCTGCCAGTTGCACTGTCAGTTGCACCAAAGGTTGTGCACCTGCTGCCCCTCACTGGTAATCAGTGTCGCATCACTGATCACCTTTTTTTTTTTTGAGAGTGCTGTGGGGTCTTTTTTTAATTTTTTTTTTACACACACTGTGATTTTGTGGGTGTCCTGTGGCCACTGTGCGCTGATCAGTGACGTACATCACTGATCAGCTTTTTCGGCACAGGGTTGATCTATTTTTTTTTTTTTTTGATCAAATTCCTGTTGCCTTTGAGCGCTGTTCAGTGACGGACGTTACTGACCAACATCTGTGCTCAATTTTTGGCGCAGGACCTTTTTTTTTTTTTTTTAACCCCTTCAATTTTTTTTTTTTTATTGGGATCAAATTCCTGTATAAAGTATTTTTTTTTTCTGCACTACATACACACTACACACTACATACCCCCCGGGTTGAAATAAAGTTTGTACCCCCCCCTACACTATACACGTGTTGAAACATTTCACTACCAGTAAAACAAAAATAAAAATGGTATCCCAAATGTCATCCCAAATGTCATCCCAGTCATCCAGAAGAATGTATTCAGCGGAGGAGGCATATGCCATGCTTGCCTCTGACTCTGACACAGCCAGTGATGCAAGCGGGGAATTTGAAGGATTTGTCTTAAGCTCCTCTTCCTCCTCTGGTGATGAGGGACCCCCTCAAAGACGCCCCCGTAGAGCAGCTGAGACCCCCCCAATAATTGATCTCGTATGGACCCCACCACCAGACAATTTTGTGCCCCAGGTTCCTGAGTTTTTGGCCATGCCAGGAATCCAATTTGATTCCACAGGTCTCAGAGAAATTGACTTTTTCAAATTATTTTTCTCTGATGATTTTATAAATTTAATGGTGGACCAAACTAATTTATATGCCCAGCAGTTTATTGCTCAAAACCCCACGTCATCATTTGCTAGGTGGACCCCTGTAGATGCAGTAGAGATGATGACGTTTTGGGGTCTGGTGTTTCATATGGGCATAGTAAAAAAGCCAGAAATTAGGCAATATTGGAGTACAGATGTTCTGTACAGCACCCAATTTTACCGTATGGCCATGCCCCGGGCTCGATTTGAGACGATCCTTACATTTTTGCATTACAACGATAATGCACAGTGCCCTCCCAGAGATGATCCCACCTTTGACCGGCTATTCAAAGTCAGGCCGGTCATTGATCATTTCAGTGCCAAATTTGCAGAGATGTACATCCCTGAAAAATTTATTTGTATTGACGAGTCCCTTATACATTTTAAAGGAAGGGTTAAATTCCGCCAGTACCTTCCCAGTAAGAGGGCAAGGTATGGCATAAAAATGTATAAGCTGTGTGAAAGCACCTCAGGGTACACCCACAGGTTTAGGGTATATGAAGGGAAGGATTCAAGAATTGAACCGCCAGAATGCCCCCCCTCCCTCGTAGGTGTTAGTGGAAAAATTGTCTGGGATTTAGTGCACCCCTTCCTGGATAAAGGTTATCACCTCTATGTGGATAACTTTTACACCAGCATCCCCCTGTTTAAGGCCCTTGGTTCAAGAGGTACAGCAGCTTGCGGTACTGTGCGCAAGAACCAAAGAGGCCTCCCAAAAACGCACATTGCCCAAGTAATGAGAAGGGGTGAAAGCAGGGGAATATGCACCGAAAATATGTTGTTGGTCAAATATAAGGACAAGAGGGATGTCCTTATACTGACAACAATTCACGGAGACAGTACCACCTCCGTCCCTGTACGAGGTACCAGTACCCACACCTCCAAACCTAATTGTATCCTGGATTACAATAAGTACATGGGCGGAGTGGATCTTTCAGATCAGGTACTGAAGCCGTACAGTGCCCTGCGGAAAACAAAAATCTGGTACAAGAAGCTGGCCGTGTATATCATCCAGATGGCACTGTATAACGCTTACGTGCTATTCCGTTCTACCGGCCAGAGGGTGACATTTATGCACTTTCAAGAGGAAGTCATAAAGGGCCTAATATTTGGGAACCAGCAGGCAGAGGGCCCCAGTACTTCTAGTACTGGCCCCCGTATTGTACCAGGGCAGCATTTTCCTGATGAAATCCCCTCCACTGGAAAAAAGGGCAGGACACAAAAAAGGTGCAAAGTTTGCTATAAAAAGGGAATAAGAAAGCAAACTATTTTCCAGTGTGACACTTGCCCCGACAAACCCGGCCTATGTATAAAGGAGTGTTTTAAAATATACCACACATCTATGGATTATTAGGTTCATAATTTCACCGTGCTTCGGGGGTCTTGCTAATGCGACATAGCACCCACCAAAATTCCACCAGAATCTGAGCTGCAAAATCCAAAAATCACTCCTTCCCTTCTGAGTCCTGCCATGCACCCAACTGGTATTTTTCGGTCACATGTGAGACATTGCCGTACTCGGGAGAAATTGGGGCACAGATTTTGGGGTGCTTTTTCTCCTTCATACCTTCTGAAAATGAAAAATTTTGAGCCAGAACTGCATTTTTGTGTAAAAAAATGTAATTTTTCATTTTCACTGCCCAGTTGTATCAAAATTGGTGAAACCCCTGGGGGTTTGAAATGTACACTATACCCCTAGATGAATTCCCTGAGGGGTGTAGTTTGCAAAATGGGGTCACTTGTGGGGGGGTTCCACTGTATTGGTGCTTTGGGGGTCTTGCTAATGCGACATAGCACCCACCAACATTCCACCAGAATTTGTGCTGCAAAATCCAAATATCACTCCTTCCCTTCTGAGTCCTGCCACTTTTTGGTCACACATGAGGCATTGCCGTACTCGGGAGAAATTGGGGCACAGATTTTGGGGTGCTTTTTCTCCTTCATACCTTCTGAAAATGAAAAATTTTGAGCCAGAACTGCATTTTTGTGTAAAAAAATGTAATTTTTCATTTTCACTGCCCAGTTGTATCAAAATTGGTGAAACCCCTGGGGGTTTGAAATGTACACTATACCCCTAGATGAATTCCCTGAGGGGTGTAGTTTGCAAAATGGGGTCACTTGTGGGGGGGTTCCACTGTATTGGTGCTTTGGGGGTCTTGCTAATGCGACATAGCACCCACCAACATTCCACCACCAAAAATCACTCCTTCCCTTCTGAGTCCTGCCATGCACCCAACTGGTATTTTTTGGTCACATATGAGGCATTGCCATACTCGGGAGAAATTGGGGCACAGATTTTGGGGTGCTTTTTCTCCTTCATACCTTCTGAAAATAAAAAATTTTGAGCCAGAACTGCATTTTTGTGTAAAAAAATGTAATTTTTCATTTTTACTGCCCAGTTGTATCAAAATTGGTGAAACCCCTGGGGGTTTGAAATGTACACTATACCCCTAGATGAATTCCCTGAGGGGTGTAGTTTGCAAAATGGGGTCACTTGTGGGGGGGTTCCACTGTATTGGTGCTTGGGGGGTCTTGCTAATGCAACATAGCACCCACCAACATTCCACCAGAATCTGAGCTGCAAAATCCAAAAATCACTCCTTCCTTTCTGAGTCCTGCCATGCACCCAAATGGTATTTTTTGGTCACATGTGAGGCATTGCCGTACTCGGGAGAAATTGGGGCACAGATTTTGGGGTGCTTTGTCTCCTTCATTCCTTGTGAAAATGAAAAATTTTGAGCCAGAACTGCATTTTTGTGTAAAAAATGTAATTTTGCATTTGCACAGCCCAGTTGTATCAAAATTGGTGAAACCCCTGGGGGTTTGAAATGTACACTATACCCCTAGATGAATTCCCTGAGGGGTGTAGTTTGCAAAATGGGGTCACTTGTGGGGGGGTTCCACTGTATTGGTGCTTGGGGGGTCTTGCTAATGCGACATAGCACCCACTAAAATTCCACCAGAATCTGAGCTGCAAAATCCAAAAATCACTCCTTCCCTTCTGAGTCCTGCCATGCACCCAAATGGTATTTTTTGGTCACATGTGAGGCATTGCCGTACTCGGGAGAAATTGGGGCACAGATTTTGGGGTGCTTTTTCTCCTTCATACCTTATGAAAATGAAAAATTTTGAGCCAGAACTGCATTTTTGTGTAAAAAAATGTAATTTTTCATTTTCACTGCCCAGTTGTATCAAAATTGGTGAAACCCCTGGGGGTTTGAAATGTACACTATACCCCTAGATGAATTCCCTGAGGGGTGTAGTTTGCAAAATGGGGTCACTTGTGGGGGGGTTCCACTGTATTGGTGCTTGGGGGGTCTTGCTAATGCAACATAGCACCCACCAACATTCCACCAGAATCTGAGCTGCAAAATCCAAAAATCACTCCTTCCTTTCTGAGTCCTGCCATGCACCCAAATGGTATTTTTTGGTCACATGTGAGGCATTGCCGTACTCGGGAGAAATTGGGGCACAGACTTTGGGGTGCTTTGTCTCCTTCATTCCTTGTGAAAATGAAACATTTTGAGCCAGAACTGCATTTTTGTGTAAAAAATGTAATTTTGCATTTGCACAGCCCAGTTGTATCAAAATTGGTGAAACCCCTGGGGGTCTGAAATGTACACTATACCCCTAGATGAATTCCCTGAGGGGTGTAGTTTGCAAAATGGGGTCACTTGTGGGGGGGTTCCACTGTATTGGTGCTTGGGGGGTCTTGCTAATGCGACATAGCACCCACCAAAATTCCACCAGAATCTGAGCTGCAAAATCCAAAAATAACTCCTTCCCTTCTGAGTCCTGCCATGCACCCAAATGGTATTTTTTGGTCACATGTGAGGCATTGCTGTACTCGGGAGAAATTGGGGCACATATTTTGGGGTGCTTTTTCTCCTTCATACCTTCTGAAAATGAAAAATTTTGAGCCAGAACTGCATTTTTGTGTAAAAAAATGTAATTTTTCATTTTCACTGCCCAGTTGTATCAAAATTGGTGAAACCCCTGGGGGTTTGAAATGTACACTATACCCCTAGATGAATTCCCTGAGGGGTGTAGTTTGCAAAATGGGGTCACTTGTGGGGGGGTTCCACTGTATTGGTGCTTTGGGGGTCTTGCTAATGCGACATAGCACCCACCAACATTCCACCACCAAAAATCACTCCTTCCTTTCTGAGTCCTGCCATGCACCCAAATGGTATTTTTTGGTCACATATGAGGCATTGCAATACTCGGGAGAAATTGGGGCACAGATTTTGGGGTGCTTTTTCTCCTTCATACCTTATGAAAATGAAAAATTTTGAGCCAGAACTGCATTTTTGTGTAAAAAAATGTAATTTTTCATTTTCACTGCCCAGTTGTATCAAAATTGGTGAAACCCCTGGGGGTTTGAAATGTACACTATACCCCTAGATGAATTCCCTGAGGGGTGTAGTTTGCAAAATGGGGTCACTTGTGGGGGGGTTCCACTGTATTGGTGCTTGGGGGGTCTTGCTAATGCAACATAGCACCCACCAACATTCCACCAGAATCTGAGCTGCAAAATCCAAAAATCACTCCTTCCTTTCTGAGTCCTGCCATGCACCCAAATGGTATTTTTTGGTCACATGTGAGGCATTGCCGTACTCGGGAGAAATTGGGGCACAGATTTTGGGGTGCTTTTTCTCCTTCATACCTTCTGAAAATGAAAAATTTTGAGCCAAAACTGCATTTTTGTGTAAAAAATGTAATTTTGCATTTGCACAGCCCAGTTGTATCAAAATTGGTGAAACCCCTGGGGGTTTGAAATGTACACTATACCCCTAGATGAATTCCCTGAGGGGTGTAGTTTGCAAAATGGGGTCACTTGTGGGGGGTTCCACTGTATTGGTGCTTGGGGGGTCTTGCTAATGCGACATAGCACCCACCAAAATTCCACCAGAATCTGAGCTGCAAAATCCAAAAATCACTCCTTCCCTTCTGAGTCCTGCCATGCACCCAAATGGTATTTTTTGGTCACATGTGAGGCATTGCCGTACTCGGGAGAAATTGGGGCACAGATTTTGGGGTGCTTTTTCTCCTTCATACCTTCTGAAAATGAAAAATTTTGAGCCAGAACTGCATTTTTGTGTAAAAAAATGTAATTTTTCATTTTCACTGCCCAGTTGTATCAAAATTGGTGAAACCCCTGGGGGTTTGAAATGTACACTATACCCCTAGATGAATTCCCTGAGGGGTGTAGTTTGCAAAATGGGGTCACTTGTGGGGGGGTTCCACTGTATTGGTGCTTTGGGGGTCTTGCTAATGCGACATAGCACCCACCAACATTCCACCACCAAAAATCACTCCTTCCCTTCTGAGTCCTGCCATGCACCCAACTGGTATTTTTTGGTCACATATGAGGCATTGCCATACTCGAGAGAAATTGGGGCACAGATTTTGGGGTGCTTTTTCTCCTTCATACCTTATGAAAATGAAAAATTTTGAGCCAGAACTGCATTTTTGTGTAAAAAAATGTAATTTTTCATTTTCACTGCCCAGTTGTATCAAAATTGGTGAAACCCCTGGGGGTTTGAAATGTACACTATACCCCTAGATGAATTCCCTGAGGGGTGTAGTTTGCAAAATGGGGTCACTTGTGGGGGGAGGGTTCCACTGTATTGGTGCTTGGGGGGTCTTGCTAATGCAACATAGCACCCATCAACATTCCACCAGAATCTGAGCTGCAAAATCCAAAAATCACTCCTTCCTTTCTGAGTCCTGCCATGCACCCAAATGGTATTTTTTGGTCACATGTGAGGCATTGCCGTACTCGGGAGAAATTGGGGCACAGATTTTGGGGTGCTTTGTCTCCTTCATTCCTTGTGAAAATGAAACATTTTGAGCCAGAACTGCATTTTTGTGTAAAAAATGTAATTTTGCATTTGCACAGCCCAGTTGTATCAAAATTGGTGAAACCCCTGGGGGTTTAAAATGTACACTATACCCCTAGATGAATTCCCTGAGAGGTGTAGTTTGCAAAATGGGGTCACTTGTGGGGGGGTTCCACTGTATTGGTGCTTGGGGGGTCTTGCTAATGCGACATAGCACCCACCAAAATTCCACCAGAATCTGAGCTGCAAAATCCAAAAATCACTCCTTCCCTTCTGAGTCCTGCCATGCACCCAAATGGTATTTTTTGGTCACATGTGAGGCATTGCCGTACTCGGGAGAAATTGGGGCACAGATTTTGGGGTGCTTTTTCTCCTTCATACCTTCTGAAAATGAAAAATTTTGAGCCAGAACTGCATTTTTGTGTAAAAAAATGTAATTTTTCATTTTCACTGCCCAGTTGTATCAAAATTGGTGAAACCCCTGGGGGTTTGAAATGTACACTATACCCCTAGATGAATTCCCTGAGGGGTGTAGTTTGCAAAATGGGGTCACTTGTGGGGGGGTTCCACTGTATTGGTGCTTTGGGGGTCTTGCTAATGCGACATAGCACCCACCAACATTCCACCACCAAAAATCACTCCTTCCTTTCTGAGTCCTGCCATGCACCCAAATGGTATTTTTTGGTCACATATGAGGCATTGCCATACTCGGGAGAAATTGGGGCACAGATTTTGGGGTGCTTTTTCTCCTTCATACCTTATGAAAATGAAAAATTTTGAGCCAGAACTGCATTTTTGTGTAAAAAAATGTAATTTTTCATTTTCACTGCCCAGTTGTATCAAAATTGGTGAAACCCCTGGGGGTTTGAAATGTACACTATACCCCTAGATGAATTCCCTGAGGGGTGTAGTTTGCAAAATGGGGTCACTTGTGGGGGGGTTCCACTGTATTGGTGCTTGGGGGGTCTTGCTAATGCGACATAGCACCCACCAAAATTCCACCAGAATCTGAGCTGCAAAATCCAAAAATCACTCCTTCCCTTCTGAGTCCTGCCATGCACCCAAATGGTATTTTTTGGTCACATGTGAGGCATTGCCGTACTCGGGAGAAATTGGGGCACAGATTTTGGGGTGCTTTTTCTCCTTCATACCTTATGAAAATGAAAAATTTTGAGCCGGAACTGCATTTTTGTGTAAAAAAATGTAATTTTTCATTTTCACTGCCCAGTTGTATCAAAATTGGTAAAACCCCTGGGGGTTTGAAATGTACACTATACCCCTAGATGAATTCCCTGAGGGGTGTAGTTTGCAAAATGGGGTCACTTGTGGGGGGGTTCCACTGTATTGGTGCTTTGGGGGTCTTGCTAATGCGACATAGCACCCACCAACATTCCACCACCAAAAATCACTCCTTCCTTTCTGAGTCCTGCCATGCACCCAAATGGTATTTTTTGGTCACATATGAGGCATTGCCATACTCGGGAGAAATTGGGGCACAGATTTTGGGGTTCTTTTTCTCCTTCATACCTTATGAAAATGAAAAATTTTGAGCCAGAACTGCATTTTTGTGTAAAAAAATGTAATTTTTCATTTTCACTGCCCAGTTGTATCAAAATTGGTGAAACCCCTGGGGGTTTGAAATGTACACTATACCCCTAGATGAATTCCCTGAGGGGTGTAGTTTGCAAAATGGGGTCACTTGTGGGGGGGTTCCACTGTATTGGTGCTTGGGGGGTCTTGCTAATGCAACATAGCACCCACCAACATTCCACCAGAATCTGAGCTGCAAAATCCAAAAATCACTCCTTCCTTTCTGAGTCCTGCCATGCACCCAAATGGTATTTTTTGGTCACATGTGAGGCATTGCCGTACTCGGGAGAAATTGGGGCACAGATTTTGGGGTGCTTTTTCTCGTTCATACCTTCTGAAAATGAAAAATTTTGAGCCAGAACTGCATTTTTGTGTAAAAAATTTAATTTTTCATTTTCACTGCCCAGTTGTACCACAATTGGTGAAACCCCTGGGGGTTTGAAATGTACACTATACCCCTAGATGAATTCCCTGAGGGGTGTAGTTTGCAAAATGGGGTCACTTGTGGGGGGGTTCCTAAATTTTAGCATCTTATGGTGCCTAGAAACCTACATGGTGCCTAAAAAATAATCTCATAAAAAGGAGGCTCCAAAATCAAGTAGGTGCTCCTTCTATTATGAAGCCTGTGGTTTGGTCAACGTGCACACTAGGGCCACATATAGGATATTTATGAAAACAAAAGAATTGGGGGAATCAATTTTTAGTCACATTTCTCTAGTAAAATGTACTGTGTTCCTTAGAAAAATGTATTAAAATTGCAAATCTGCAAAAAAAATGAAATTTTGAAATTTCACCTACACTTTGTTTTAATTCCTGTGAAACACCTAAAGGGTTAACAAACTTCCAAAATGCTGTTTTGAATACTGTGAGGGGTGCAGTTTTTGAAATGGTATCATTTATGGGGGTGTCTCACATACAAGTCCCTCAAAGTCACATCAGAACTGAACTGGTCCCTAAAAAAATCAGTGTTTGAAATTTTCTTGAAAATTTGAGAATTTGCTATTCATATTGTAAGCCTCCTAGTGTCCAAAAAAATTAAAAGGAAGTTGAAATAATGATGGAAACATAAAGTAGACATATGGTCTATGTTAGTTATTAACTATTTTGAGTGGTATGATTATTTGTCTCACAAGCAGAAAATTTAACATTTTGCAAATTGCTAAATTTTCCATTTTTTTACGACATTTTGGTATTTTTCACAAAAAAACACAGTCTGTATCGACCCAAATTTACCACTAATTTGAAGTACAATGTGTCACGAAAAAACAATCTCAAAATCACTGGGATAAGTAAAAGCAAAAAAAAGTTATCCCCACTTAAGTGATACATGTCAGATTTGAAAAAAAGGGCTCTGTCAGGAACGCAAAAACTGGCTCTGTCAGGAAGGGGTTAAAAACATAAGTGAAAAGTGATAAATGTGAAATAAAGTGCATTAGAAAAAAAATTAAAATAAGTCTGTTACGTGTGTGTTATCGGTCATAGCATGTGTGTCTGTAATACTGTTATTAATCTCCACGCAAATATCAATTATTGCTCTAATTAGGCAGTCTTGTAAATTCATTATCAAAGGGACATGTGCACGTTTCAAGATGACGGGTGCAGCAAAATTGTTAGGAATAAAGGTGCGTACACACGGGGCAATATGATCGCTAGCAATATATTGCTCAGCAATCATATTGCCCAGTGTGCCGTTTTCATCTGCGACCAGAGATGGTCGCAGATGAAAATTTAAACACTGCTGGGTGAAGAGGCAGGGGATGTCGCTGGTCGGAGGAGCATGCTCCTCCGACCAGCGACCATTCAGGGGCTGAAAACGGGAGCGCGCACCCGGCGATTTATCGCTGGTGCACACTCCAATCACTGGCAATATGGTTGCTCAGCGACCATATTCCCAGCGATTTCAGCCCCTATCGCCCCCGTGTGTACACAGCATAATCGCCCCCGGATGACGTCAGCGAACCGGGACCAGGGCGGTCTTTTTGTATGGGCTTAATGGGCACTTGCTCTGGGGCCCCAGGTGTATAAGGGCCATACTCTGATAGCTGAGGATCCCCTTTTTCCAGGGATACCAGAATTTTGAAAATCGGCCCTGGGGAAATGGAGATATCCAACTTCAAAGCAGCAGTCCACATCTGACCTGTTAATTGCACTTCCCAGTCAGAATTCTCAGGTTCTCTCTGACTAAGGCTGGTTTCACACACTCCGGCTCCTGCCGGACGGTGAAATCCCGCACGGCCAGGGAGCCGTGCCGCACACACTAGTTGTGAATGGACACTATTGTGTCCATTCACACGGGACGGCCACGGCCCGGCCGCACGGTTGCAGCCGAATCCCGCCACTGGAAGGGACGGCTGCCAGGCTGTGGCCATCCCTTCCATGATAAACTAGTGTGTGAGGCACGGCTCCCTGGCCGTGCGGGATTTCACCGTCCGGCAGGAGCCGGAGTGTGTGAAACCAGCCTTAAGGTGCCCATACACGTCTCGATGCGGGCGTGCATTTTGAGCTTAAATAGCACGCATCGCATGCCTTGTACATGCGTTGTGCATGCAATGCGATGAAAAGCAAGTACAAAAGTATGTGCAGCACATACTTTTTGTACAGTGCGATGAGATGCCGCGGGAGCGCGCATCTCAAAGCACACATTGCACCCGCCGCATTGGAATGTGTATGGGCACCTTTAGAGTTTTTCTGAGGAGGGGAGAATAGGTAAGGGTCCCAGTGCATTGCTTTGCCCAGGGGCCTACACTGCTGTTACGACGGATTCAGTATGAAATCCCGGCGGTCGGGATCCCGGCGTTCAAAATCCCGACGCCGGAATCCCGAACGCCGAAATCCTGACAAGGGGGGCACGTGGATCGCCCCCCCTTGCGGGCTCGCTGCACTCGCCACGCAGCAGGCCCGGTGCCTTGCTACGCTCGGCACGCTAATTTATTCTCCCTCCAGGGGTGTCGTGGACACCCACGGAGGGAGAAAGTGTCGGGATTTCGGCGGTCGGGATTCCGGCATCGGGATTCTGAACGCCAGGATTCCCTCCAACGGGATTTTAACTGCATCCCGTTAAGACAGCCCTGGCTGGGACTGAACCGTTTCAAAGTCCCGGTGCGACCCTGCATTTTGCGATGTGAAAGCTGTATCAGTGTGTCCGGTCATGTACTTTGACTATTCATGATCCAGCACTGAGATTGACTTATTTGTGAAGGCAGGAGAAATATTTTCATGGTCGCCAACCATCGAAGGATTTCTCCTGTAGCAGTGGAATACGAGGGCAAGTGTCTTTGTTACACATCCCCTTGCATTGTAGGGAGGGGAAACGGTGGGAACCGGTATTCGGCAGGACGGCCTCTCTAGCAATCAGGCACATCCCCTGGTGTTACTGTATAATGTCCCATTCCCAGCAGTCACCTCTCCGGTCACATCCCCCGGTGCTCCTGTATAATGCCCCATTCCCAGCAGTCACCTCTCCGGTCACATCACCAGGTTTTACTGTATAATGCCCCAATCCCAGCAGTCACCTCTCTGGTCACATCCCCAGGTTTTACTGTATAATGCCCCAATCCCAGCAGTCACCTCTCTGGTCACATCCCCCGGTTTTACTGTATAATGTCCCAATCCCAGCAGTCACCTCTCCGTCACATCCGCCAGGGTTACTGTATAATGCCCCATTCCCAGCAGCCACCTCTCCGGTCATATCCCCCGGTGTTACTGTATAATGTCCTATTCCCAGCAGTCACCTCTCTGGTCACATCCCCCTGGTGATACTGTATAATTTCCCATTCCCACCAATCACCTCTCAGGTCACATCCCCCTGTGTTACTCTATAATGCCCCATTTCCAGCAGTCACCTCTCTGGTCACATCCAACGGTGTTACTCTATAATGCCCCAATCCCAGCAGTCACCTCTCTGTCACATCCGCCAGGATTACTCTATAATGCCCCATTCCCAGCAGTCACCTCTCTGGTCACATCCAACGGTGTTACTCTATAATGCCCCATTCCCAGCAGTCACCTCTCTGGTCACATCCCCCGGTTTTACTGTATAATGTCCCAATCCCAGCAGTCACCTCTCCGTCACAACCGCCAGGGTTACTGTATAATGCCCCATTGCCAGCAGCCACCTCTCCGGTTACATCCCCCGGTGTTACTGTATAATTTCCCATTCCCAGCAGTCACCTCTCTGGTCACATCCCCCGGTTTTACTGTATAATGTCCCAATCCCAGCAGTCACCTCTCTGTCACATCCGCCAGGATTACTCTACAATGCCCCATTCCCAGCAGTCACCTCTCTGGTCACATCCCCCGGTTTTACTGTATAATGTCCCAATCCCAGCAGTCACCTCTCCGTCACATCCGCCAGGATTACTTTATAATGCCCCATTCCCAGCAGCCACCTCTCCGGTCACATCCCCCGGTGTTACTGTATAATTTCCCATTCCCAGCAGTCACCTCTCTGGTCACATCCCCCCGGTGTTACTCTATAATGTCCCATTCCAAGCAATCACCTCTCCAGTCACATCCCCCGGTGTTACTCTATAATGCCCCATTTCCAGCAGTCACCTCTCTGGTCACATCCAACGGTGTTACTCTATAATGCCCCATTCCCAGCAGTCACCTCTCCGGTCACATCCCCCGGTGTTACTGTATAATGTCCCATTTCCAGCAGTCACCTCCAACGGTGTTACTGTATAATTCCCCATTCCAAGCAGTCACCTCTCTGGTCACATCCCCCAGTGTTACTGTATAATGTCCCATACCCAGCAGTCACCTCTCCGGTCACATCCCCCGGTATTACTGTATAATGTCCCATTTCCAGCAGTCACCTCTCCGGTCACATCCCCCGGTGTTACTGTATAATGCCTCATTCCCAGCAGTCACCTCTCTGGGGTTACTGGATAATGCCTCATTCCTGTATAATGTCCCATACCCAGCAGTCACCTCTCCGGTCCCATCTCCCGGTGTTACTGTATAGTGTCCCATTTCCAGCAGCCACCTCTCCAGTCACTTCCCCCGGGTCACTGTATAATGCCCCATTCCCAGCAGCCACCTCTCCGTTCACATCCCCCGGTTTTACTGTATAATGTCCCATTCCCAGCTGTATCCTCTACGGTCACATCCCCAGGTGTTACTGTATAATGTCCCATTCCCAGCTGTATCCTCTACGGTCACATCCCCCGGTGTTACTGTATCATGTCCCATTTCCAGCAGTCACCTCCCCCGGTGTTACTGTATAATTCCACATTCCCAGTAGTCACCTCTCTGGTCACATCCCCCGATGTTACTGTATAATGCCTCATTCCCAGCGGTCACCTCTCCGGTGTTACTGTGTAATTCCCCATTCCCAGCAGTCACCTCTCCGGTCACATCCCCCAATGCTAATGTATAATGACCCATTCCCAGCAGTCACCTCTCTGGTCACATCCCCTTTGTTACTGTATAATGTCCCATTCCCAGCAGTCTCCTCTCCGGTCACATTCCCCTGTGTTACTGTATAATGCCCCATTCCCAGCAGTCACCTCTCCGGTCTCATCCTCCGGTGTTACTGTATAATGTCCCATTCCCAGCACACACCTCTCTGGTTACATTCTTCTGATGTT
Source organism: Crinia signifera (assembly GCF_055691185.1). Classification (NCBI taxonomy): domain Eukaryota; kingdom Metazoa; phylum Chordata; class Amphibia; order Anura; family Myobatrachidae; genus Crinia; species Crinia signifera. The sequence continues at coordinate 88,221 of NW_028142090.1, read as the reverse complement.
ACTGTATACTGTCCCATACCCAGCAGTCACCTCTCCGGTCACATCCCCTGGTGTTACTGTATAATGCCTCATTCCCAGCAGTCACCTCTCAGGGGTTACTGGATAATGCCTCATTCCCAGGGCCGGAGCTACCACTAGGCAGCGTTAGGCAGCTGCCTAGGGCGCTGGCCACTAGAGGGCGCCCCAGTACTGTGATCATGTTAATTAAGTGTTTTAATAAACTTTGTGAGTTGTAGGAGAGTCTGACCCAGCACATTTTGTACATCGGAAACCTGTTACCCGGTCCAGGGAGCAGGTACTGCGGGTGATTGCTGGGCTCAGCTTCCAGCAGCAGCCGGCAGACACGAGGCTTGTGTCCCTGCTCTAGTTCTGCTGCTTCCTGCTGCTGCTCTTCGTTCACACAGAGATCGTCTAAGCTCCGCCCCCTCCAGCACAAGATGATGATCCTAAAGAGACCCTGCCACTGCTGCCAGCCCAGATCATCCAAACATAAAGAAAAGGTGACTGGCCTGGGACATACTTGTATTTGAGGGAGGGGAGGTGCAGGGATGGTTTTACATGTGTGTTGGGGGAAGTACAGGGATGGTTTTACATGTGTGTTGGGGGAAGTGCAGGGATGGTTTTAGTAAAACATGTGTGTTTGGGGAAGTGCAGGGATGGTTTTACATGTGTGTTGGGGGAAGTGCAGGGATGGTTTTAGTAAAACATGTGTGTTGGGGGAAGTGCAGGGATGGTTTTAGTAAAACATGTGTGTTTGGGGAAGTGCAGGGATGGTTTTACATGTGTGTTGGGGGAAGTGCAGGGATGGTTTTAGTAAAACATGTGTGTTTGGGGAAGTGCAGGGATGGTTTTACATGTGTGTTGGGGGAAGTGCAGGGATGGTTTTAGTAAAACATGTGTGTTGGGGGAAGTGCAGGGATGGTTTTAGTAAAACATGTGTGTTTGGGGAAGTGCAGGGATGGTTTTACATGTGTGTTGGGGGAAGTGCAGGGATGGTTTTACATGTGTGTTGGGGGAAGTGCAGGGCTGGGTAACATGTGTTAGGGGAAGTGCAGGGCTGGGGGACATGTGTGTTGCAGGGCTGGGGAACATGTGTGTGTTGGTTGAAGTGCAGGGCTGGGGGACATGTGTGTGTTGGTTAAAGTGCAGGGCTGGGGAACATGTGTGTTGCAGGGCTGGGGAACATGTGTGTTGCAGGGCTGGGGAACATGTGTGTTGCAGGGCTGGGGAACATGTGTGTTGGGTAAAGGTTAGAGCTGGGGGACATGTGTGTTTCAGGGCTGGGAAACGTGTTAGGGAAGAGGTAGGGTGCAGGTCGGGCCTGCTTACATGTGTGTAAGGGATACTGCTGGGTGCAGAGCTGAAGTACAGGTGTGGGAAGGAAATATATATAATATAGTCCTCAGTGATCCGGCTCCCCCTTTGAAGTACATTGCTGTGCACCTGGTGCCCGCACAGAAGCAATACTAGACAGGAGGGGGCTGATGCAGCACTCCAGGCGACTGTAAATAATGTCCACGCTGATACAAAATTAAGAGCAACGTTTCAATGCCTTTATTATGGCCTGATGAAAATGCCATAACAAAGGCATTGAAACGTGGCTCTTAATATTGTATCAGCCAGGACAATATTTACAGTCACCTTGAGTGATGAACCTGCCTATATATATATATATATATATATATATATATATATATATATTCCTAACGGGGGGGTGGGGGGGCGGCATTATTAGAAGTTTTGCCTAGGGTGCCAAACCGCCTTGCACCGGCCCTGCTCATTCCTGTATAATGTCCCATACCCAGCAGTCACCTCTCCGGTCACATCTCTCGGTGTTACTGTATAATGTCCCATTTCCAGCAGCCACCTCTCCAGTCACTTCCCCCGGTGTTACTGTACAATGTCCCAATCCCAACAGTCACCTCTCCTTCACATCCCCCGGTGTTACTGTATAATTTCCCATTCCCAGCAGTCACCTCTCTGGTCACATCCCCCCCCAGGTGTTACTGTCTAATTTCCCATTCCCAGCAGTCACCTCTCTGGTCACATCCCCCCGGTGTTACTGTATAATGTCCCATACCCCATAATCCTAAGTGAGGAGAAAAATGTTAAATCAACTGCACTGATGGTATAGCAGCTCTCATAAATGCAAAGGTTCTGAGGGGTAAAAAAGAGCGCTGGGATTAGTTTATACGAGTGACACCTGTAAAGTAAAAATGTATTAGTAAAATAATGTTTACACTCCTTTTGGAGGATGTGAGGTGAGAGAGGGAGATTGTCGCGCTTTCCCTACTAACCCTAACCTTACAGAGGCAGCGGTATTCCTCAGCTCAGTTGCTGTCCGCTTCTGGGTGGAATCTTCTGTTGCGGCTTTGGTCCCGGGACGCGGCTTGCTGACGTCAGCGACTGGCGTGTCGGTACTTCGGGCAGCAGCAAGATGGCTTCTCCTCTCCTTAAGTCTCCAACCCGTTTCATGCCTCGCTGGGCACTTTGTCAAGGTGGGGTGACTGATAGAAGTTGCTCCCTGTATGTAAGGAAATGAAGTAGAAATTCACATCCAATTTTAACATTTTGTGTATTTCAAAAATGTAAAGAAATAAAAAGTTTGGACATTTTCCGAGCAACAATCTGGTTGGAACAAATATTTTAACGACATTTTGGGTGTCACGAACGGTGAAACGGTGTCAAGGCATGCATTATATGTAATAGTAGAGTGCAAGACTAATAAAAAGACTAATAAAGAGATTACATCTCCATATGTGCCAAAGTGGTTTGTGCAAAAGGCTAGTGAACAGCTAACGAACCCAATACACCAATCATGTCCAAACTATGGCCCGCCAGCTGTTGTGAAACTGCAAGTCCCATCATGCCTTGCCACAGCTTTGCTATTAGGGAATACTAAAACTATGGCAAGGCATGCTGGGATGTGTAGTTTCAAAACAGCTGAAGGGCCACATTTTGGACATGCCTGCAACATAAGCTCAGTGACAAACGAGCTTTAAAATCAAAGTCAATTGTTTGGTGACCCGACTCCCAGGCTGCACCTCACCTGGATTTCTCCTCGCACCCTTCACGCACAGTAGGGCAATAAGCTGCATCTAGTTTATTTAGGCCGCAAAAATGCAGCCGACAAGACCAGGACAAGTGCTGCGAACAATTCATTAGCTCCCACTACATTAGGCAAGAGCTACGGGTGCACAAAACAATTGAATCACCATTATATGTTGTTTAGCACCTTACATAAATTATATATATATTTTTTATTATTATTATTTTAATATGCAGTACAGTAAGACCAGCAACCCTTACCACCAGCATAGCTCTGCTCCAACACTCATGAAGCACCGCCTACATGTTTTGATTGGCCCACAATCCAATCAGTCAAAGAAAATGGATCACCATCAATAGGTAAAAACATTGATGGTCATCCATTGCATAGTATGCCACAATCAATGGGCAGTTGCACTATTGTCATCAATTGCAAAGACGTCCATCCCTAAAGCTGTGCACACACAGTGCAAGTGAGCCTTTGTGCTAAATTTGCAGTTAAGCACAGATGGCTCAGCATTGTGTGCTGAACAATCTGTCACGGCCAGTGTTCTCTGGTGTGAGAACACTGGCGATGACTAGATTTATAACTGGATGCAAATGTGTAAATCTAGTCAGGCAACAGCGACGCGCGGGACCGCGCAATCGTCATCACCAGAGGGTATACACGTGGAGTGATCCTTTTCTCATTTCTAAGCGATCTAGTCAGATCACTTAGAAATAAGCCTCATATCCCCCTGGGCGGGATGTATTAATGTACATCGCCAGCCGCCGTGATGCTACCGCATATGTACTAACATATGCGGCTAGCATCGGGGTGCGGTGACGGAGACCCCCGCGATACCTGTAATGTGGTGTGCGGGGGTCTCCGTCACATCCTGGCGGCTGTCAGTGTCCCCCTGCCTCTCCTCCTCCTCCCTACAGCCGGATGTCCTCCCGGCTGTGACACCTGCTGGGGGAGGAGTAGATCGATGGAGGATGGGAGGGGGGGTCACAAGGACGGCGGGCGGCGATAGAAGCCCATAGGCATCTATAGGGTATCGCCACCCAGAGGTGGCGATACCCTGCCAGGCGGAGATGGGGCGGACTGGTAATGGTACATAGGAAAATGCGGTAAAACCCCCGTTTTATCACATTTTCCCTTTAGTACATCCCGCCCCCTGTGTGTATGCCCCATTAGGATAGTAGATAATACAGTATACACTTTAGACTACAGTATAACTAATGTGACAATAATCCCTGTATAACCATCCAGCAAGCAATCCCGGCGGGTGACATGTACTTGGTGTCACCTGAACGCAGCAGTGATCCCAGCCTATATACAGTATGCCCAGTTATCCTACATCTGCACTAATGGCTACGTGCAGTTTGCTAGCCTGTACGGTTTGGCGCACCTGTATCTCACCACATTGGCATGCCGGGCACATATTTACCATTACACTCACATGTGTTTATTATCATAGAACTTAGCAAAGCGCGCATAGCTACTGCAGCAGAGAGAGAGAACATATAGTATACACACAGAGGCTTCCCATAGATTATAATCTGGTCTATATACACCTGTGTCACACTTTGGGAAAGCAGATAGATAATATACAGTGTATAATAATGCAGACAGCACTGGGGCTGAGATATTACAACCTGAGCCATAGAGTAGCTCTGCTGAGGATACACTGGTATGCCCATACACATAGATATCCCCAGTAGCACCATGCAGCAGCCCTGTGGGAGTCACATACATGACCAACATACAGACTGAGCTCCAGTCCTCACCCACAGGTTGCTCAATGCTCAGGGGGTGTTCTGCACATGTGCACTTACCACATACTTGCCTACTTTTGAAAATTAGTTTCAGGGAGATTATAGATTGCACTGAAAAGCATTGTGCAGAGCACACTTGAGGGGGCGTGTCACAATCTACCCAAGGGGTGTGTCTATCTCCATATATGGGTGTGTCTACTGTGACCAAGTGGTGTGTCCTGCAGCGGCACATAAAAACGAAAGTACAAAGCGCAGTACTGGCTACACACTGATCTCTCAGCTACATTACACGGAAGGGCTACTCCCTGACATCACAGCTACATTACACAGCATGACTGACATCACATAGCAGGGCTACTCATTGACATAACACATGAGGGCTCATGCTGACATTACACAGCAGAGCATAATACTGACATATACATCATTATATAGAGTATATGTGACATACTATACATTTGGTAGACTTGTGGTTGTTTTTTTTTTTAAACAGGGCACCTTGGGGGGGTTTAAACTAGACATCTCCTCTGCAGGTCCCACCCTATTAGAATATGAGACAGGCGGAATCAGGCACAAACAGAGAGAAGTGAAAGAGAGAAAGCGTGTGTGTGCGTGCGCGCGAAAGAGAGAGATAGAGAATGTCAGGGGGGGGGGGGTAAATGAAGGAAACGTGAGGAGGAGAATGAGAGAGTGTCAGAGTGTGTGAAAGATAAGAGATAAATAATTTGGCTGTCAGGAAAAGTGAGGGAATGGCAGAAAGAGTGAGAAAGTGTCAAGGATAAAGAGAGGGTGAGAGAGAGAGTTCCCAGGACTGAGAGTTGCTGGAGATGATATAATTGGGGTGAAAGAGAGAGTGAGTGTCACGGACAGAGAAAGGGGCTGAGAGAGAGGGGAGAGAGAAATGGGGTGATAGAGGGTGTCAGAGGGGCATGAGAAGAAGGGGGTGACAGATGATGTCAGGGATATAGAGAAGGGGGATAAGAGAGAAGGTGTCATGGATAGAGAAAGGTGCTGTGAGAGAGGGAAGAAAGAAAGAAAGAAAGAAAGGGGATGAGAGAATGTCAGGAATAGAGAGTGGGTGAGAGAAGGTGTAACGGATAGAGGGCTAAGAGAGAGAAGGGGGAGAAAAAGAGAGGGTGTCAAGGATAGAGAGATGGGGGATTGAGAGAGAGAGGGAATAGAGAGAGGGTCTCAGGGATAGAGAGATTGGGTGGGGGGGTGAGAGTGAGAAGGCGACGGAGATAGAGAGGGGGTGAAAAGGAGAGGAGAGTAGGAGGTGAGAGAAGAGACCGAAAGGGCTGAGAGAGGGTGTCCAGGATAGAGAGGGGGAAGAGAGAAAAGGATGTCAGGGATAGAGGGTGAGATGTACTAAGCCTTGAAAAGTGATAAAATGGAGAGTGATAAACCACCAGCCAATCAGCTCCTACCTGTCATTTTTCAAACTGTGGCATGGCATGTAGGAGCTGATTGGCTGGTGGTTTATCACTCTCCATCTTATCACTTTTCAAGCTTAGTACATTTGGCCCAGGGAGGGATGTATTAATATACATCGCCGCCCCTCGCCTGCCAGCCGCCACGATGATACACATATGTACTAACATATGCGGCTGGCATCGGGTTGCGGTGACGGAGACCCCCGCGATACCTGTGATGTGGTCTGCGGGGGTCTCCGTCACATCCCGGCGGCTGTCAGTGTCCCTCTGCGTCTCCTCCTCCCCCTGCAGCCGGATGTCCTCCCTGCTGTGACACCTGCTGGGGGAGGAGGAGATCGATGGAGGACGGGAGGGGGGGTCGCGCAGACGGCGATAGAAGGGGTATCGCCACCCCTGCCAGTCGGAGATGGGGCAGAAGAGAGCACTAACCAGGCAGCATGGAGGTGACTGTGAGGAACTGCTGCCAAGTTGCGTCCATGCCGGAGTCATGTCCTGGGAAAGGAGACAGCAATGAAGAATGTACATCTAAAATAGACGAACCAGAGGCTCTAACCTCAGTGCCGTGGGTAAAGGGGGATGTGATGAGAGTTAGCAGGAGAGGGATACATTTGTGGAGTGGGTAGGTGGTCAGGGGGATGTGAGGAGAAAGTTAGGAGAGGGGTACCTGTGAGGGAGGGGTGTCAGGAGTGGGATGTGAGCCTGTAAGCATGGTGACTGACACACTGCTTGGGGAGGGGCCACGTGCTGTGTTCTTCCCACAGGACTACCAGCTATCCTTTCAATCCCCATCCCCATTTATTCTAAACTTGCGCATGCGCAATCCACATTGTAAGAGGGGGCAGCTTTGCGGAATACTGGCACTGCGCTTGGGCTAAAAGCAGGAGCCTCCTGCAAAATGCAGGAGGGAAGGCAAGTGTGCCCCCATATAACACACCGTAGTACATTATAACACCCAGTACATTATACACCCCCACCCCATATTGGACCTAGTACATTCACATATACAACATAGTATATTATACACAGCTCCCCTCCCCCATATTGCACTCAAAACACACAGCACATAACACAATACTAAATTATACACAGACCCCCCACAACCAGTGAGCACACGTTATATTACACACACACCTGACCCCCCCATACACACATTATATACAGCCCCCATTCCCACAGCACTCACTTGGCTGTGTTCTTCCTTCCAGGCAGTGCAGGAAGTCATCACATTACAGGCAGAAGACGAGGAGCTGTGAGACTAGAGCAGCTGCAGCCTGCAGGACTGACACACACGGAGCCTCAGTGTGGGGGCGGGGCCAGCCTCAGGAAGCCCCGGTTGCTATTTCTCCTTCTCCCAGTGCACAGACAGACAGTCTGGAATTCCTGTCTGTGTGCCCAGCAGCTCGGCCCCCGGCGCTACCAACAACTACCCAGCGGTGCGACTTCCCGATACAGGCCCCACCCCCGGCCAGTTCAGGACGCGCGCATGCGCAGTCCAAATTCAATGGAGGCTTACAAAAAAACCGGGAGGAAGGAGGGGGATTGCGGGGCAGCGGGAGGCTCATGCAAAAATCGGGAACCTCCCGCTGAATGCGGGAGGGTAGGCAAGCCTGCTGTGACTGCTGACACATATTCACACGCACAATATTTGTTTTCACTTTATTCCTTTAAGAGAGGGCACCAAATTCCAGCTTGTATCCATGTGACCGGGATGAACTTACACCCCTGCCCAGCGATTTCATCGGTGGCTGGGAGCCGACTTCGGCAAGTGCAGGAAATGTAAACAGTATGCCCCAATAAAACTGCATTTAGAACTACAGTAACATTACCTTTTTAGCAGGTCTGTTAAGGTGCCCATACACAGTGCGATGCGATGGCGCTCCCACAGGCATCGCATCGCACAGTACAAAAAGTATGCGCTGCACATACTTATTGTACTGCTTTCTGATTGCATCACACGCAAAACGCATGTGATGCGATCCAGCCCATAACGGGTGCAATAATCGCGCCGTGTATGTGCGGCACTGCTGAGGCGGTGGGCGGAGAGAGTTCCGGCAGGTCGGGAAAAGACGGGCAGCGTGTGAGCGGTTGTTCAGACGCTGCCCGGCATTAGACTGCCCATGCGCAATCCCGAAATTGGAGTGGAATTGAAATCTCAGACATTTTGGGGACCAATCCCGGGATCCCGCCGATCCCAGGATTGGCCACCCTAGACTAATGTAAACAAGCGTTACATGGACGTGTGTCATTATATAGGTATAGTAGCCGTCCTTCCGCCCCTCACAGCAGTCATATAAAGCTGCTACGTGTGTACTTCCGGCTATACTGAGCATACCCACTCACATTATATAGGTATAGTAGCCGTCCTTCCGCCCCTCACAGCAGTCATATAAAGCTGCTACGTGTGTACTTCCGGCTATACTGAGCAGACCCACTCATAGTTAAGGACTATGGGCCAGATGTACTAAGCTTCAAAAGTGATAAAATGGAGAGGGATAAACAGCCAGCCAATCAGCTCCCACCTGCCATGTCACACGCTGTGTTTGAAAAATGTCAGGCGGGAGCTGATTGGCTGGCTGTTTATCGCTCTCCATTTTATCACTTTTGAAGCTTAGTGCATCTGGCCCTATAACCGGTCTGTGTCTGCTGTCACCAAGCTATTCTCCTCTGATTTAACATAACATTAGTTATCTGGCCTCCCTTACTGGACAACCAAGGGGAAAACATCACCAGGCTAATAAAAATGATCACACACACACACACACACACACACACACACACACACACACACACTGAATAGGTTTGCATGCATTAGGTGGACCACTGAAGGTCGACAAATTTAAAAGGTCTAAACATGTCACAATTCAATGAATGTGGTTTTGGGCACCTACAGCCTGTGTACATTTCACATTTGTAAACTAATCAGCAGCAATAGTTAGCTTAATTCACCAGAATACAGATCTCCATAGCTGATTATATAAATGCCAGTAACAAATATGGCCGCCTGGCCTCAGTGTGTTGGCAGGATCAGCCATGTTGCTGTCCCAACTGTAGCAATTTGTCAGTTGGTGTACCTGAGACTGAAGAGAGAAGCTGCTTCTGGAAGAGAGAGCTAGTTTGCTGCGACAGCTAGTGTTGTACTCCCAGCAGATTTCTACAGGATCCCGCTATTCAGAGCCCCATAACACCTGAGCTTTACTGGACATTGTTTGTTGTGGTTATTGTGCTTATATTTCAGATCGAGATGAGCAGAAGAGAGTTACGGCGGCTCCAGGAGGACCAGAGGAGATGGAGCCGCCAAGGAGATCAAGGTAAGTGAGCTATTGGGGCAGTTAGTCCAATCTAAGGGGGCAATTTATAACAGCAGGGAGAGAGATAAAGTACCAAACTACCAGCTTCTGTCATTAATAATAATAGGAGTTGTTTGGCTGGTACTTTATCTCTCCCACTTTACCTTTCTACATGCCATGATATCTCTCTGCCTGTGTGGCATGCGGGCGGCAGTTGGGGTTAGCTGCACATGAGCTGTATGTAATACCCTCACTTTGTGGGAGATTCATGAAATCTTGGAGAGAGATACAGGGCACAATCTTTAAATCCATTTTAGACACTTAAAACCTATTGCTTATGATAAATGGTGCTGCAGCAAACCAGCACCCAAATGCCATTTTTCAAAAACATGACAGGAGCGGATTGGCTGGAGCTAAAACTTTTGATAAATGGGCCCCAAAGAGGTCTATGTACTAAGACTTGGAAAGAGATAATGTGGACAGAGATAATCTACCAACACGCCAGCTCCTAACTAACATTTTCAAACACCTCCTGTAACATGGCAGCGAGGAGCTGATTGGCTGGTACTTTATAACCAAACCCTTTATCCCAGGCTTAGTACATAGACCCCAAAGTACCAATAATCAGTCCCTAAATGTCATTTTCAAACCTTCTGTAACATGGCAGTGAGGAGCTGACTGGCGGTACTTCATAACTAGACACTTTATCCCAAGGTTAGTACATAGGCCTCCAAAGCTCCTGGCATTTTCAGGCTGACAGGGAGATGCGGTAAGCTTTAGCGACTGGTAGAGATAAAGTACCTTTACCTTTAGCCCCTAACTGTCATGTTACAAGCTCGGTTTTTGCAATAGTTCAGTCTTTATTCATTTCTATGGGAGGTGCTACCCACAGCTTCAGCTGGGACCTACAACACCTAGCAAGCCTTCTCGTAGGTGCACTAAGGATCCTTTTACTGAATCATAAAATATCACTTTTATTAGTATATAAAATGTAAATAGCATCCTGGGGAAATATTCACTGACCTTCACTCTGATTCCTTCCTAATGCCTGATGTTACTCTGGGTATGGGCTGATTGCACTAAGGTCAACATACATTGGGTCCATCACTGAAGGTTGACACGAGCCAAGGTCGACATAACAGTGGACATTATCACACCACTCAACATTTCATCTGGCATTCCCTCTGTATTTATCTGTAATTTGTCAGCTTCACCGGTTTGGGGATCTCACGTTTAGCACCGATAATTACGGTATATAGAATGTTATTTGCATTATTTTAAAAGCATATAAAGGTGTTTTCCTGCTTGATATTAAATGAACCATTGTCAGTTTGGAATATTTAATTTATGTTTTCATTTGTTACACACTGTTATACTTTTTTGGGTACTTGTTTCCTAGCACGGCGCCCATTGCATCGTATACCATAAGCCTTACAATGGTATGCGATGCGACGCGATGGCACCCGATGTTATACAATTTAAAATCGTATACCATTGTATATGGCATACAATGGCATGGGATACGATTTTAAATTGTATAAGCCTTTCAATGTTAAATGGCCCCCTATAAGATTATTAATTGTATAAGCACCGTAATGGGTGCTTACAATGTTAAAAGCACCCCCACTATCAATGCCAACCCCACTATCAATGTCATCCCAAAGCATGGCGAGCGCAATACAAGTAAAGTAATACGCTTCGGGCTCAGTGGCTCGCTGCGCTCGCCACACTATATAAAATCAACTCCACGCCGACGTGGATACTGGGGGTATGAAAAGGTCGGAGGACGCGTACCGCCGCCGCTCGCCACGCTTCGGGTTGGCGTTAATAGTGGGTGTGGCATGGGGGTGCAATTAACATTGTAAGCAACCATTAGGGTGCTTATACAATTTAAAATCGCATCGCATGCGGCTATATGGCATGCGATGCGATAGAATGCATAAGATGCCATACGATTGAAAATCGTGGCGCCGTGCTAGGAAACAAGTACCCTTTTTTGTAATCCGTTTGGCTATAGTAATGGGGGGTTGGGATCATTTGGTCTACAGCATGATGGTCGACACCATTAGGTCAACATGGGAAAAGGTCGACATGGTTCTAGGTCGAAAGGTCATTAGTTCGACAGGTGATTAGTTAGACAAGGTCTAGGTCGACAGTCAAAAGGTCGACATGGAGTTTTTCACTGTTTTTTTTTTACCTGAATATCAACACAGTCGACATGGACACAGTTTAAAGTGCACTGCATCTGTCCAACTACTGACCTTTCGCCCTAGAACCATGTCAACCTTTTTCGGTACTTGTGTATTTTGGCGGCGCCCATCGCATCGCATACCATAACGCATACGATGGTATGCGATGCGACGCGATTTGCTTCAATAGTGTGCGATGGCATACAATTTTCAAATTGTATGCCATTGTACATGGCATACAATGCCATACGATGCGATGCGATTAAACATTGTATAAGCACCCTAATGGGTGCTTACAATTTTAAATGCACCCCCACGCCACCCCCCCCACTATAAACGTAAACCCGAAGCGTGGCGAGCGCAGCGAGCCCGCGAGGGGCGGCGGTACGCATCCTACGACCTTTTCATACCCCCACTATCCACCTCGGCGTGGAGTTGAGAATAGAATAGTGTGGCGAGCACAGCGAGCCCCGCGAGGGGACGCGGATACCTGTGAAGCCCACGAAGGGACGCGTTTACCTGTGAAGGTATCCCTTTAGGGTGCTTATACGATTTTTCATCGTATAGGGGGTCAAAATCCAGTACATGGCATGCGATGCGATGCGTTCATCGTACGATGTACATCGGGGGCGCCGCTATAATACACAAGTACCCCTTTTTCTATGTCGACCTAGACCCATGTCGACCTAATGATGTCGAACATGCTGTAGACCAAATGACCACATCCCAGTAACGGGCTGATACAGCAGCCATATCATTTTTCAAAACTTTATTATTTCGTTTAGCATGACCACTGCTCCGGGAGAGATTCTAATTTATTATACCACTGTATTGTATCCACTTACAGATATGAATAGCTTATTCTAAAAGGTGCAAACACACGAAACGATGTTGGAAACGATGTTGGAAATGATCCAACATGGTTTCAGATGGTTTCAAATCGTTCAACGTGCGTACACACGAAACGATTTGAAACACTTCACAAAAAATTGGCCTATGATCTTCCTGCATGCTAGGAATATCATAGACCAATCCTAATGATCGGCTGGTGCAAGGAACGATTTGAATAGGCTGTTCATATTGAGATCGGGATTGTCCACATCTTGCTTCAAATCTTTCAGTGTGTATGCACCTTTACTCTTGTCCATTAGTGGTCATGCCCGAGTTCAATCATGTTTGAGCTGAGCTCTTAAAAAGGTGCCATTGCCTCCTGAACCGCCCATATTGTTTAAGTCATCTGTGTATCAGTAATCATTGCCAGACGTTTCAGCAAGATATAACCGGCAATACTCTGCTACCTAGTTACACATATTATTCATATAGTGGTCAGATCGCACAAACACTACAATCCGTTAAGGCAGCACGCTCCAGGTAACAGTCAGGCTGCGGCTCTTGCTAGAGCGGTATAGCCCAGTGAGGGCTGACTTTGACACTCCAGCTTTGTTGGACTACACATCCCAGCATGCCCTGCTAGTTTTACCAATTGGCTATGCTAAAACTGATGCAGGGCATGCTGGGATGTGTAGTTCAACAACAGCTGGAATGTCAAGGTTAGCCGTCACTGGTATAGACTGTCAGGGTAGCCCTCTTATAAGGGTTTAGGGATCACAGATCGCAGATCCTGACCACAAAGTGGTTGGGATTGGTAAATCAGGTTCAAGTGGACATGGTGCATTATTAATCACTGACCCATGTGACACAGGCCGACTCCATGGTACACTTATGGTGGTTCTGTATGGTAATCACTGGGTTCTGGTCTGGTACTATCAGGCTCTTTCAGAGGTTCTTAGAGGCCCAAAGAAACACACATTTTTGAGGTCCCCACCATCTTATTCTTAAACAAAAATAATAATAACATTTGTCATGTTAAATTGATTTGAATGCTTACCTTTAATAAAATGTACATATAAATTCTGTATACATATACTGATGTAGTGGATTATTGGCGATTTCAAGTTCTAGTTTAGACACTAGGTATTCATCTAGTTGCCAAAATAGCAAATAGACAAATATAAAAAAAAAAAAAAACCTCACAAAAATAACTCTAGAAATAAGGATTTCCAGTTAGAGGCACGAATAATACCCATGCCACCCCATCCACACATACTATATCTGGTAGGCACTGGCTATTATTGCTCTGTAATGTTATCTTTCTAACAAACGATAATACCCCTTTCACACCAGAAAATGCAGGGAACCACCCAGGAATTCGGCCCAGGGATCATGCCCCGGTTGGCCCCTTTCACACCAGAAAAGTCTCTGCGTTTTCTGGTGTGGGAAGGAGGCAGAGAGGAGGCCGTCAGAAGGCAGGGGTAGCTGGGATGGTGGCGGAGGCCGGTGAATAGTACTCACCCTGGGTTGCTGGTCCTCGGTGCAGGCCGGTGATCCACACAGGTCAGACAGCAGGTGCAGATGACGCAGCTCTCCGGCGGGAGTAAGGGCACCGGAGAGCTGCATCATCTTCATCCACCTCCTGTCATCTGCGCCCGCCGCCTGTGTGGATCCCCAGCCTGACCATCTGCACCATGGACCAGTAACCAGGGTTAGTAATCCCTACCCCATTCAAAACGGCCAGGACCTTGGGTTGAACCCGTGAACAACCCTGCTTGGTTGAAATCCTGGCAAATTTTCCCAGGAGTTTGGCCCGGGAACCTAACAAACCAGCGCTACCCGGGAAATTCTGCTGGTGTGAAAGGGGTATTACAAAAACTCACTTGAAATATAACCCTGATATTCTGCCTCTCATCACTGACAAATCATAATTATGAGGTTGTTGATATTCTGCCATCGAAAAAACGGTTCCGCAGTATCCCGGTACGTACAAAGCGCATGCTAAACAGTTTTTTTTCCAACTGCTGTTAATATGCTGAATGATAAACAATGAAATGGGATATGTTTGTGCAGGTACTTGTGTGTCATTTTTTGTTGACAGTGCATTGTTGTAGTGTATTGTTGACACAATAAAGTATTATATTCAGAATGTGATTGCTGTAACTCAATTTGCTGATCAGCAATTGCTTTGAACATGTTATTTATTAATAATAGTTATTTAATAATTATCTAGTAATTATAGCTACAATATAAAGGTATATCTTTTCAGACGATTCTACGCAGACCGTTTTTGTGGAGAGGCTGCGCTCCGAGCGCCAAAGAAGATCTCGTCAGGAAACCAGTGACGGAACATCTCAAAGGGAGAACAGAGCCCGAAGCCGTTCACCCATTTTTATCCCTGGTCCCAGGGAACTTTATCGAGCCTCTGATCCTCCAGCTGAACATCATCAGAATTACGCAGACCTCGTAGACGAGCTCGAGAGGGAGTATTTCAATGACAGGATGTTGGAGATGCACGAGCAGATTCCAGAGTCGACCATCTTTGTTGAGATCAACGCGCAAGACTTCCTGTCGTCTGAAATGGTGTTCATCGGTGAGCTTAACCAACCAGCCATGATTGTAGAGGTCAACGGACAGCATATCCTGGCCATGGAGGTAGACAGCGACAGTCGTAACCCCGAATACCTGCAGATACGTCTCACCAGGGAGAATGTCGCACCCTGGGATTTGGAGATCAGCGCATTTCCATCGTGCACTATTGCTGAGGATGAAGAGCCGCAATTCTGCGTGATCTGTATTATGGAGTTCCAAAATGGAGAGCGGGTGTCAGTTCTGCCCTGTGGCCACAGATTTCATCCGAGCTGCATCTACGTGTGGACGGACTCAAATCCCAGCTGTCCTGTGTGCCGCAGACAGTCCACTCGGTGGCCGGTCCTGTGTCGTATCTCCTGAATACACCGAGAACATGAAGATCTTCTCCACCGTACATCGTGGTAATTCCTTCTATCTCTCTCCTCACAGGTGTTATCCCATTTTGGGTTTTCTTCTCTCTCTTTTCTTTACACTCTTTTCTGTCTATCGCACCATCACAACCGCTCTATCCCATCCCATCAGCTTTCAGCTGCCTCTATTACACTCCACCCACACTCCTGCAGCCTAGGGCTGACACGACTTGGGAGCATTTTGCCACTCGTCACCGTTAGCGGTGAGGGTCCCGAGGGATTTTCCCTGTTATCTCCTGAATACACGGTGACACTATTGGCTCGTGTTCTCCGTGCAGGTTTATCAGGAATTTCAGGTTTTTACCTCGGGCCAAGTCGTCTCACCCCCTCCTACCCCTCACTTAGCATTAGTCATGTTAGTATTTGGTTTTACTACACTCCACACACACTCCTGTGGCCATTTTGGGTTTGCTTCTCGCTCCTCTTTTCTTTACACTCTTTTCTGCTTTCCGCACCATCACAACCGCTCTATCCCATCCCATCAGCTTTCAGCTGCCTCTATTACACACCACCCACACTCCTGCGGGCTAGGGCTGACACAACTTGGGAGCATTTTGCCACTCGTCACCGTTAGCGGTGAGGGTCCCGAGAGATTTTCCCTGTTATCTCCTGAATACACGGTGACAATATTGGCTTGTGTTCTCCGTGCCGGTTTATCCGGAATTTCAGGTTTTTACCTCGGGCCAAGTCGTCTCACCCCCTCCTCCCCCCTCACTTGGTATTAGTCAGGTTGGTAATTATTTTTACTACACCCCACCCACACTCATGCGGCCTAGGGCTGACACGACTTGAGAGCATTTTGCCACTCGTCACTGTTAGCGGTGAGGGTCCCGAGGGATTTTGTCCTGTTTTTGCCTGAATACACGGTGACACTATTGGCTCGTGTTCTCCGTGCAGGTTTATCAGGTTTTTCAGGTTTTTACCTCGGGCCAAGTCATCTCACCCCCTCCCCCCCCCCCTCACTTGGTATTAGTCATGTTGGTATTTGTCTCTTTTACACTTCTCCAACACTCCTGCGGCCGATGGCACAGAAACTCAAATACTAAATTAGCATATTGGGCCCGAATCATAATCCAAAGCTGTAGTGGCACATTCAGTAAAGTACTGATATTTGGTACCCTGCGCATGTGTTGGACCCATACTGCCCATGTACAGTATGTGTCCACAACATTGGTTGAACTATGGCATCAGACAGTCAGTGATTGATAGTCTGATGCTGCTTGGGGATGGCATGGGGATGGAGGTTGTTTGTGAAAGATGGGGCCAGGATCTACTTCGGAGGACTGAGATTTTCAGACCTGATCGGAGCAGATTCCATGGTCGGCTTGCATGACCCAACTGGGTCGGAGCTGGACAAAGTTGTCACAGGAGATCGGATACTGCAGCCCAGGATGCCGTTCCGATCAGTAACGCAGCAGGAGGTGCAATGCCTATCATTGTATATAGGTCTATTCGTCAGGTGGTGTGGGGGTGGGCCAGCGGTTTGGGGTTGGGGCCGCCTGTGTCGACCAGTCAGCTGCTCCATGCACTAGTTTTTATAGTGTAATCCTGCTTGATCGGCAGGGCGGCTCCTTCAACGATCTGCTTCCCCACTTTCTACACCACATCACGAATAGACAAGACTTGGGAGCATTTGCCACTCGTCACCGTTAGCGGTGAGGGTCCCGAGGGATTTTCCCTGTTTTCTCCTGAATACACGGTGACACTATTGGCTCGTGTTCTCCGTGCAGTTTTTTCAGGTTTTTCAGGTTTTCACCTCGGGCCAAGTCATCCCACCCCCTTACTCCCTTGGCATTAGTCAGGTTGTTATTTCGATAGTTCTGGAGATGTGGACATTTTGATTGTAGGCTAGCTAGGGGCTGACTCTTTTAGCCTGGATTCCCCACCCACCCTAGCCCAAACTTTTTTTTTCTTTTTTCTTGCCTGTTGGGGTTGGTCAACCTCTCTGTGGCGGGAAATAACGTCAGTCCAGTGGCTAATGCGCTGCTTTATGGAGGAGCGCTCTCTTTTCAGGGTGTGGTATGACTGTCCAACAATCGGGATCATGACAGTCAGTTTACCGACATCGGAATCCCGACTGCCAGTTAGTGCTCTGACAAGGGGGTGAGCGCAAAGAAGCCCCTTGCAGGCTCGGTGGCTCGCCACAGGTTCTATTCTCCCTCTATGGGGGTCATGGACCCCACAAGGGAGAATAGACCCTGTCAGTTGGGATCCCCCATGTCAGAGCACCGGCAGTCGCAATTCCTATGTTGGTACACTTACCGTCAGGATCCCGATTGCCGGGCAGTCATCCGGCACCCCTCTTTCTAATACACTGATCTAGTGTGACCTACCCTACTGGGGGTCAGGGCCACTGACTGTCTAGTTGGCCTATTGTGGTGTACTGGCCAATTGGCTTATGTCACTGGTAAACTGACCGTTCTTTCTCTCTGCCACCATAGTTATTTAAAATGTTACAAAATAAAAAGGTTGACTGATTTTAATGGCATTACTGTTGTCCGTGTCGTTATTTTAGATAAGTTAGATTTTATCCACTAGCAAATATGGTTAATGTGTGAGGTCACACTCAATCTCACATCTGCCGACAGGAAGTTTCATTAATAATATTACACCATCCAGCCCATACTAATGTTTTATTGCTAGAATCCCCTAATATCTGGGAAATCCTCTTCATTTTTGGAAGTTAATACAATGGGTGAGATTTAATAGGATGAGAGATTCAAAAAGTGAGAGATTTGGTAAGAAATCTCCAGTTTTCTAAAGTGGCAATCATTTACACAGCAAAATCAAACTGGTTTTGCAGTGTAAATGATTGCCGCTTTAAAAAAACCTGGAGATTTCTTACCAAATCTCTCACTTTTTGAATCTCTCATCCTATTAAATCTCACCAATATGTTATCATCAGGTGACATATACAGCATCAGGTGACATATATAGCATCAGGTGACATATATAGCATCAGGTGACATAAGTGGCATCAGGTGACATATATAGTATCAGGTGACATATATAGCATCAGGTGACATTTTAAATACTTTAGCAGGAACCGATGGATCGGAAAAACAGAACCAAAATCTAGTCCAGGCATTCCCAATCACAGTCCTCAAGGCACACCAACAGTGCAGGTTTTGTAGATATCCAGGCTTGAGCACAGGTGACTTAATTAGTATCTGAGGGATTCTGATTAAACCATCTGTGCTGAAGCCTGGATATCACTAAAACCTGCACTGTTGATGTGCCTTGAGGACCGTGATTGGGAATGCCTGATCTAGTCTAATGCAGGGGTAGCCAACTCCAGTCCTCGAGAGCTACCAACAGTGCGTGTTTTCCAGGTTTCCACATAGAATCACAAATGAAGTAATTAGCTCCACCTATGGATCTTTTAAAATGTGTCATTGAGTAATGCGTGCACCTGTGCACAAGCTAGGTGCTCTGAAAAATGTGAATTGTTGGTAGCTATTGAGGACTGAAGTTGGCTACCCCTGGTCTAGTGTGTACGCACAATGCTGATGATGTGCACTCACACAACTTGTCAGCAATGTAACATGGAGCCTGCACCCCCACCGTCGCTCGTTGCGGCTGGCATTAACAAAAGTGTGTATGCACTAGCCGATGCCAGCACCCCACCGGGTCCCATCTCGGAGGATGCCGCTGGGTACAGACATCATCCAGTGCGTATACAGCTATATACTGACTTGTGTTATAGTCTAGTAGCTTTACTTCCATGCCTCATAGCAGTCACATAAAGCTGCTCAGCATGTACTGTACTTATTGTAGCAGTCACATAAAGCTGCTCAGCATGTGCTGTACTTACTGTAGCAATCACATAAATCTGCTCAGCATATGCATTACATACTGTAGCAGTCACATAAATCTGCTCAGCATGTACTGTACTTACTGTAGCAGTCAAATAAAGCTTCTCAGCATGTACCGTACTTACTGTAGCCGTCACATAAAGCTTCTCAGCATGTACCGTACTTACTGTAGCCGTCACATAAAGCTGCTCAGCATGTGCTGTACTTACTGTAGCAGTCACATAAAGCTGCTCAGCATGTCCTGTACTTACTATAGCAGTCACATAAAGCTGCTCAGCATGTGCTGTACTTACTGTAGCCGTCACATAAATCTGCTCAGCATGTGCTGTACTTACTGTAGCAGTCACATAAATCTGCTCAGCATGTACTGTACTTACTGTAGCAGTCACATAAAGCTATTCAGCAAGTACTGTACTTACTGTAGCAGTCACATAAAGCTGCTCAGCATGTGCTGTACTTACTGTAGCAGTCACACAAATCTGCTCAGCATGTACTGTACTTACTGTAGCCGTCACATAAAGCTGAGAGCATATACTGTACTTACTGTAGAAGTCACATAAAGCTGCTCAGCATGTGCTGTACTTACTGTAGCAGTCACATAAAGCTGCTCAGCATGTGTTGTACTTACTGTAGCAGTCACATAAAGCTGCTCAGCATGTGCTGTACTTACTGTAGCAGTCACATAAAGCTGCTCAGCATGTGTTGTACTTACTGTAGCAGTCACATAAAGCTGCTCAGCATGTACTGTACTTACTGTAGCCGTCACATAAAGCTGACAGCATGTACTGTACTTACTGTAGAAGTCACATAAAGCTGCTCAGCATGTGCTGTACTTACTGTAGCAGTCACATAAAGCTGCTCAGCATGTGTTGTACTTACTGTAGCAGTCACATAAAGCTGCTCAGCATGTGCTGTACTTACTGTAGCAGTCACATAAAGCTTCTCAGCATGTACTGTACTTACTGTAGCAGTCACATAAAGCTGCTCAGCATGTGCTGTACTTACTGTAGCAGTCACATAAAGCTGTTCAGCATGTGTTGTACTTACTGTAGCCGTCACATAAAGCTGACAGCATGTACTGTACTTACTGTAGCCGTCACATAAAGCTGACAGCATGTACTGTACTTACTGTAGAAGTCACATAAAGCTGCTCAGCATGTGCTGTACTTACTGTAGCAGTCACATAAAGCTGCTCAGCATGTGTTGTACTTACTGTAGCCGTCACATAAAGCTGACAGCATGTACTGTACTTACTGTAGCCGTCACATAAAGCTGACAGCATGTACTGTACTTACTGTAGCCGTCACATAAAGCTGCTCAGCATGTGCTGTACTTACTGTAGCAGTCACATAAAGCTGCTCAGCATGTACTGTACTTACTGTAGCAGTCACATAAAGCTTCTCAGCATGTACTGTACTTACTGTAGCAGTCACATAAAGCTGCTCAGCATGTGCTGTACTTACTGTAGCAGTCACATAAAGCTGCTCAGCATGTACTGTACTTACAGCTATACTGAGCGGACCGACTCATGGACAGATTAGGTCCTATATATCGGACTGTACCTGCTGTCACCATACTATTTATTCCCTGATTTAGCACATTACAGATTATCTGACCTCACTTACTGGATACCCAGGTAAGTCACCAGGCTACGGTCAGGTGCTGCCACGGTGACGGGTCATCACAAATCAGTAAGCGAAGATTCAGAATATGTTATTGATTGTTCTGCACAGATAACAAGGCTTCCCCCATGGACATTGGAATGTGGGTAAATGAGAAAAAAAAACAATTGAAAATTTGGTCTATTAAATAACTGAATAATATGTATATTGTCACCGGGAGAGGGTGTAAATCTGACTCATCCGCGCCATTGCTGAATTCCATATGGTAATGCGGGAGTCTCCTGTGTACACTAACAATCCACACGTGAAAGCCTGTCCCGCCCACTGCAGTCATCATTAGTATCTGGGCTCGGACCCACTTCATGCTGGGTACAGAAGATACGTCTGAATCAGTTTCCATCTGAAAGCTACTATGAAGGAAGAAGCCGGCAGACGCATCCACAGTACGGAGCAGTTCCGGGCATCGCATGGTGCACCCAGGCACTACTCAGAAACATCCATAATACAGACAGTGTGTCCCGTGATTGTAAGAGTTTACACACTTCATCCAACATGGGTCAAGGCTGTAACAAACATGTACTGTAACAAGAGTGTAATGTGATTACAAGAACATATGGTTACAAACAGCGTCCCTTTACTTCATACAAGAAAAGTTCCTGTAATACATATAAATACATTATGCAATCATTGTCCTGACTGGCTGATTATCAGTGGATCCGGCCAATGAGTGCATTGGGTAGCTGCAACCAATAAGCGATGATCGGCCTGTCGGGCAAGAGACATTTTCCAACATTCCAAACTGAGCGCCCATCCTTTCACCTGTTCTGTCACAGGGGAGGCATGGGGAAATGTTCCCTCTACAGGGAAGGAACCCGGATCATGTGGCCATACACTACTATCTCATAGCGTATATCTGCTGGTCTGACAGACATTGCATAGTGTATGCCCAGCATAAGACGGGTATGGGTCATAGGGTCAACACAAGCATTAGGTCCTAATGCAAGCATGTCCAAACTATGGCCCTCCAGCTGTTGTGAAACTACAAGTCCCATCATGCCTTGCCTCAGTTTTGCTTTTAGGGAATGTTAAACTATTGCAAGGCATGCTGGGATGTGTAGTTTCACAACAGCTGGAGGGCCATAGTTTGGACATGCCTGTCCTAATGAATGAAGCATTCTCTGTAGAGTAATAAAGACCTGGTAATATTACAGTCCCGCACTCGCTGTCCCTTCCCAGTGATATCTGGGCCTCTTAGCAGCCCGTGGTTCTGTGAGAAAGGACCGGCAAGTGTGTAGTATAAGGAGGACAGTAACGTATCTTTATTGCATTTGACATTTGGGCCGAATAGTGAAGGCCCATACACACTTGACGATTTTCGGCCGAAAATCGCCCAGTGTGTATGCCCCGGAGATTGCCGACTAGCGATGATGCGCGCTCCCGCATCATCGCTAGGAAAGTGGTTCATCTGCTGGTTTTACCAGCAGATGTGGCGATGATGGATGGTTTTTCATCCATCATCGCCATGTGTGTACGCCTGCCGGGCTGAAAGATTAACCACTTTCAGCCCGGCGGACCGCCGCGCCGCCCCCCGCCCCCGCCTGTCATAATACTCACCCTGTCCAAGTGCTGCTGCGCCGGCTCCATGCATCCTGCTCCGAGTCCCTGCCTGTCTGCTTGTCCCGCCCTCCTGCTCAGTGCTCACCACGGAGCACTTCTCCCTCACCCGGCAACACACTCTGCTGGCCACGCCCCCCCTGCTATGCTTAACACAGAGCACTGAGAGCAGGGGGCACTGCTGGCCACCAATGTTTTATGTTTAAAGCAGTAATATATACATTGCTGGCATATGCCAGCAATGTATATATTGCTGGAACCACTGGGCACCAATGTTACATTTTTAAGGCAGTAATATATACATTGCTGGCATAAGCCAGCAATGTATATATTGCTTGCACCACTGGGCACCAATGTTACATTTTTAAGGCAGTAATATATACATTGCTGGCACATGCCAGCAATGTATATATTGCTAGCACCACTTGCCACCAATGTAATGTTACTTATAAGCCAGTAATATATACATTGCTGGCACAGGCCAGCAATGTATATATTATTGGCACCACTGGGCACCAATGATTATTAATTTGCTTGCTGCCCACAAATAATTATGAATTAGCCAGTAATATATACATTGCTGGCACATGCCAGCAATGTATATTTTAGTGGCATCACTGCCCACCAATGTTACTTACAAGCCAGTAATATATACATTGTTGACACAGGCCAGCAATGTATATATTATGGGCACCACTGCCCACCAGGGTTAAAGGGAGCAGGAACTGGGCGGAACTGCGTTCCATCAGTTTTATTTTGGAGGTGGAATGGTTCCGCCTCCGTCCGCATCGCTAAACAGCTGACAGCCGGGCAGAGCGGTGGGAAATCAGGATGTCTCAGAGAAGGTCCATCCGTCCGTGGCGTAGCTATTTTAAAATTATGTGCCAACTCACGGCTCGTGAGCCAATCAGAGCTCGCGGGACGGCAAGAAATGAGGAGCTGCCGGGCCGCGAGCACCGATTGGCTCGCAAGTCATTTGAAATAGCCGCACCACGGGTGTTCTGAGACATCCGGGTTTCCCACCGCTCTGCCCTGCTGTCTCCTTTCCCACACAGTGCACACCTCTGGCACTGGGCATGTTACCCCTGGCACTGAGAATGTAATACCTGGCAATGAGCATGTATGTAAGCGGCACTTATGTGGCATAATAAAAAATGGGCATTACCATGTTTGGCATATTGTGAAATGGGCATTACCGTGTTTGGCATATAGTATAATGGACATTACGGTGTGTGGCATAATGTGTAATTTGCATTACTGTGTGCATTTCTGTGTCCCTGACCCATAAAGCCATGCCCTAAAATTTTTGGCACAAAATGTTCAGTTTTTATTAGGTGTTGGGTTGTTTTGCACTGTGGGGCATCATTTGAATCAGGGGTGGTATTATGTGGCCACATTATTCTTTTCCTGACAGTGTGGCTGTGACATAATTGGGGGGGGGGGAAGAGTCAGGGAAGCAAATTTTTCCACTTTAGGCACTGCTGCGCACTAATGTATAGTGATAATAGTTATTAATGTAAACACTGCTGGAGCAGACCAGCAATGTATATGAGACCACTGCCACTGGCCATCAATGTATATTTTTATGGCGTTAATGTATACACTGCTGGCGCAGGTCAACAATGTATATGTTACCACCGCCACTGCCCCCCAATGTATATTTTGTTGTGGCGGTAATGTATACATTGCTGGGGAAGGTGGCATTACTGTTGTCCGTGTCGTTATTTTAGATAAGTTAGATTTTATCCACTAGCAAATATGGTTAATGTGTGAGGTCACACTCAATCTCACATCTGCCGACGCGGATACCTGTGAAGCCCACGAAGGGACGCGTTTACCTGTGAAGGTATCCGCGTCCGCTCGCCACGCACCATTAGGGTGCTCAAAAGCACCCTTTAGGGTGCTTATACGATTTTTCATCGTATAGGGGGTCAAAATCCAGTACATGGCATGCGATGCGATGCGTTCATCGTACGATGTACATTGGGGGCGCCGCTATAATACACAAGTACCCCTTTTTCTATGTCGACCTAGACCCATGTCGACCTAATGATGTCGAACATGCTGTAGACCAAATGACCACATCCCAGTAACGGGCTGATACAGCAGCCATATCATTTTTCAAAACTTTATTATTTCGTTTAGCATGACCACTGCTCCGGGAGAGATTCTAATTTATTATACCACTGTATTGTATCCACTTACAGATATGAATAGCTTATTCTAAAAGGTGCAAACACACGAAACGATGTTGGAAACGATGTTGGAAATGATCCAACATGGTTTCAGATGGTTTCAAATCGTTCAACGTGCGTACACACGAAACGATTTGAAACACTTCACAAAAAATTGGCCTATGATCTTCCTGCATGCTAGGAATATCATAGACCAATCCTAATGATCGGCTGGTGCAAGGAACGATTTGAATAGGCTGTTCCTATTGAGATCGGGATTGTCCACATCTTGCTTCAAATCTTTCAGTGTGTATGCACCTTTACTCTTGTCCATTAGTGGTCATGCCCGAGTTCAATCATGTTTGAGCTGAGCTCTTAAAAAGGTGCCATTGCCTCCTGAACCGCCCATATTGTTTAAGTCATCTGTGTATCAGTAATCATTGCCAGACGTTTCAGCAAGATATAACCGGCAATACTCTGCTACCTAGTTACACATATTATTCATATAGTGGTCAGATCGCACAATAGAGCACAAACACTACAATCCGTTAAGGCAGCACGCTCCAGGTAACAGTCAGGCTGCGGCTCTTGCTAGAGCGGTATAGCCCAGTGAGGGCTGACTTTGACACTCCAGCTTTGTTGGACTACACATCCCAGCATGCCCTGCTACAGTTTTACCAATTGGCTATGCTAAAACTGATGCAGGGCATGCTGGGATGTGTAGTTCAACAACAGCTGGAATGTCAAGGTTAGCCGTCACTGGTATAGACTGTCAGGGTAGCCCTCTTATAAGGGTTTAGGGATCACAGATCGCAGATCCTGACCACAAAGTGGTTGGGATTGGTAAATCAGGTTCAAGTGGACATGGTGCATTATTAATCACTGACCCATGTGACACAGGCCGACTCCATGGTATACTTATGGTGGTTCTGTATGGTAATCACTGGGTTCTGGTCTGGTACTATCAGGCTCTTTCAGAGGTTCTTAGAGGCCCAAAGAAACACACATTTTTGAGGTCCCCACCATCTTATTCTTAAACAAAAATAATAATAAATTTTGTCATGTTAAATTGATTTGAATGCTTACCTTTAATAAAATGTACATATAAATTCTGTATACATATACTGATGTAGTGGATTATTGGCGATTTTAAATTCTAGTTTAGACACTAGGTATTCATCTAGTTGCCAAAATAGCAAATAGACAAATATAAAAAAAAAAAAAAACCTCACAAAAATAACTCTAGAAATAAGGATTTCCAGTTAGAGGCATACCCATGCCACCCCATCCACACATACTATATCTGGTAGGCACTGGCTATTATTGCTCTGTAATGTTATCTTTCTAACAAACGATAATACCCCTTTCACACCAGAAAATGCAGGGAACCACCCAGGAATTCGGCCCAGGGATCATGCCCCGGTTGGCCCCTTTCACACCAGAAAAGTCTCTGCGTTTTCTGGTGTGGGAAGGAGGCAGAGAGGAGGCCGTCAGAAGGCAGGGGTAGCTGGGATGGTGGCGGAGGCCGGTGAATAGTACTCACCCTGGGTTGCTGGTCCTCGGTGCAGGCCGGTGATCCACACAGGTCAGACAGCAGGTGCAGATGACGCAGCTCTCCGGCGGGAGTTAGGGCACCGGAGAGCTGCATCATCTTCATCCACCTCCTGTCCTGTCATCTGCGCCCGCCGCCTGTGTGGATCCCCAGCCTGACCATCTGCACCATGGACCAGTAACCAGGGTTAGTACTCCCTACCCCATTCAAAACGGCCAGGACCTTGGGTTGAACCCGTGAACAACCCTGCTTGGTTGAAATCCTGGCAAATTTTCCCAGGAGTTTGGCCCGGGAACCTAACAAACCAGCGCTACCCGGGAAATTAGGCTGGTGTGAAAGGGGTATTACAAAAACTCACTTGAAATATAACCCTGATATTCTGCCTCTCATCACTGACAAATCATAATTATGAGGTTGTTGATATTCTGCCATCGAAAAAACGGTTCCGCAGTATCCCGGTACGTACAAAGCGCATGCTAAACAGTTTTTTTTCCAACTGCTGTTAATATGCTGAATGATAAACAATGAAATGGGATATGTTTGTGCAGGTACTTGTGTGTCATTTTTTGTTGACAGTGCATTGTTGTAGTGTATTGTTGACACAATAAAGTATTATATTCAGAATGTGATTGCTGTAACTCAATTTGCTGATCAGCAATTGCTTTGAACATGTTATTTATTAATAATAGTTATTTAATAATTATCTAGTAATTATAGCTACAATATAAAGGTATATCTTTTCAGACGATTCTACGCAGACCGTTTTTGTGGAGAGGCTGCGCTCCGAGCGCCAAAGAAGATCTCGTCAGGAAACCAGTGACGAAACATCTCAAAGGGAGAACAGAGCCCGAAGCCGTTCACCCATTTTTATCCCTGGTCCCAGGGAACTTCATCGAGCCTCTGATCCTCCAGCTGAACATCATCAGAATTACGCAGACCTCGTAGACGAGCTCGAGAGGGAGTATTTCAATGACAGGATGTTGGAGATGCACGAGCAGATTCCAGAGTCGACCATCTTTGTTGAGATCAACGCGCAAGACTTCCTGTCGTCTGAAATGGTGTTCATCGGTGAGCTTAACCAACCAGCCATGATTGTAGAGGTCAACGGACAGCATATCCTGGCCATGGAGGTAGACAGCGACAGTCGTAACCCCGAATACCTGCAGATACGTCTCACCAGGGAGAATGTCGCACCCTGGGATTTGGAGATCAGCGCATTTCCATCGTGCACTATTGCTGAGGATGAAGAGCCGCAATTCTGCGTGATCTGTATTATGGAGTTCCAAAATGGAGAGCGGGTGTCAGTTCTGCCCTGTGGCCACAGATTTCATCCGAGCTGCATCTACGTGTGGACGGACTCAAATCCCAGCTGTCCTGTGTGCCGCAGACAGTCCACTCGGTGGCCGGTCCTGTGTCGTATCTCCTGAATACACCGAGAACATGAAGATCTTCTCCACCGTACATCGTGGTAATTCCTTCTATCTCTCTCCTCACAGGTGTTATCCCATTTTGGGTTTTCTTCTCTCTCTTTTCTTTACACTCTTTTCTGTCTATCGCACCATCACAACCGCTCTATCCCATCCCATCAGCTTTCAGCTGCCTCTATTACACTCCACCCACACTCCTGCAGCCTAGGGCTGACATGACTTGGGAGCATTTTGCCACTCGTCACCGTTAGCGGTGAGGGTCCCGAGGGATTTTCCCTGTTATCTCCTGAATACACGGTGACACTATTGGCTCGTGTTCTCTGTGCAGGTTTATCAGGAATTTCAGGTTTTTACCTCGGGCCAAGTCGTCTCACCCCCTCCTACCCCTCACTTAGCATTAGTCATGTTAGTATTTGGTTTTACTACACTCCACACACACTCCTGTGGCCATTTTGGGTTTCCTTCTCGCTCCTCTTTTCTTTACACTCTTTTCTGCTTTCCGCACCATCACAACCGCTCTATCCCATCCCATCAGCTTTCAGCTGCCTCTATTACACACCACCCACACTCCTGCGGGCTAGGGCTGACACAACTTGGGAGCATTTTGCCACTCGTCACCGTTAGCGGTGAGGGTCCCGAGAGATTTTCCCTGTTATCTCCTGAATACACGGTGACAATATTGGCT
Source organism: Crinia signifera (assembly GCF_055691185.1). Classification (NCBI taxonomy): domain Eukaryota; kingdom Metazoa; phylum Chordata; class Amphibia; order Anura; family Myobatrachidae; genus Crinia; species Crinia signifera. The sequence continues at coordinate 59,781 of NW_028142090.1, read as the reverse complement.
TGTGTTCTCCGTGCAGGTTTATCAGGAATTTCAGGTTTTTACCTCGGGCCAAGTCGTCTCACCCCCTCCTCCCCCCTCACTTGGTATTAGTCAGGTTGGTAATTATTTTTACTACACCCCACCCACACTCATGCGGCCTAGGGCTGACACGACTTGAGAGCATTTTGCCACTCGTCACTGTTAGCGGTGAGGGTCCCGAGGGATTTTGTCCTGTTTTTGCCTGAATACACGGTGACACTATTGGCTCGTGTTCTCCGTGCAGGTTTATCAGGTTTTTCAGGTTTTTACCTCGGGCCAAGTCATCTCACCCCCTCCCCCCCCCCCCCCCTCACTTGGTATTAGTCATGTTGGTATTTGTCTCTTTTACACTTCTCCAACACTCCTGCGGCCGATGGCACAGAAACTCAAATACTAAATTAGCATATTGGGCCCGAATCATAATCCAAAGCTGTAGTGGCACATTCAGTAAAGTACTGATATTTGGTACCCTGCGCATGTGTTGGACCCATACTGCCCATGTACAGTATGTGTCCACAACATTGGTTGAACTATGGCATCAGACAGTCAGTGATTGATAGTCTGATGCTGCTTGGGGATGGCATGGGGATGGAGGTTGTTTGTGAAAGATGGGGCCAGGATCTACTTCGGAGGACTGAGATTTTCAGACCTGATCGGAGCAGATTCCATGGTCGGCTTGCATGACCCAACTGGGTCGGAGCTGGACAAAGTTGTCACAGGAGATTGGATACTGCAGCCCAGGATGCCGTTCCGATCAGTAACGCAGCAGGAGGTGCAATGCCTATCATTGTATATAGGTCTATTCGTCAGGTGGTGTGGGGGTGGGCTAGCGGTTTCGGGTTGGGGCCGCCTGTGTCGACCAGTCAGCTGCTCCATGCACTAGTTTTTATAGTGTAATCCTGCTTGATCGGCAGGGCGGCTCCTTCAACGATCTGCTTCCCCACTTTCTACACCACATCACGAATAGACAAGACTTGGGAGCATTTGCCACTCGTCACCGTTAGCGGTGAGGGTCCCGAGGGATTTTCCCTGTTTTCTCCTGAATACACGGTGACACTATTGGCTCGTGTTCTCCGTGCAGTTTTTTCAGGTTTTTCAGGTTTTCACCTCGGGCCAAGTCATCCCACCCCCTTACTCCCTTGGCATTAGTCAGGTTGTTATTTCGATAGTTCTGGAGATGTGGACATTTTGATTGTAGGCTAGCTAGGGGCTGACTCTTTTAGCCTGGATTCCCCACCCACCCTAGCCCAAACTTTTTTTTTCTTTTTTCTTGCCTGTTGGGGTTGGTCAACCTTTCTGTGGCGGGAAATAACGTCAGTCCAGTGGCTAATGCGCTGCTTTATGGAGGAGCGCTCTCTTTTCAGGGTGTGGTATGACTGTCCAACAATCGGGATCATGACAGTCAGTTTACCGACATCGGAATCCCGACTGCCAGTTAGTGCTCTGACAAGGGGGTGAGCGCAAAGAAGCCCCTTGCAGGCTCGGTGGCTCGCCACAGGTTCTATTCTCCCTCTATGGGGGTCATGGACCCCACAAGGGAGAATAGACCCTGTCAGTTGGGATCCCCCATGTCAGAGCACCGGCAGTCGCAATTCCTATGTTGGTACACTTACCGTCAGGATCCCGATTGCCGGGCAGTCATCCGGCACCCCTCTTTCTAATACACTGATCTAGTGTGACCTACCCTACTGGGGGTCAGGGCCACTGACTGTCTAGTTGGCCTATTGTGGTGTACTGGCCAATTGGCTTATGTCACTGGTAAACTGACCGTTCTTTCTCTCTGCCACCATAGTTATTTAAAATGTTACAAAATAAAAAGGTTGACTGATTTTAATGGCATTACTGTTGTCCGTGTCGTTATTTTAGATAAGTTAGGTTTTATCCACTAGCAAATATGGTTAATGTGTGAGGTCACACTCAATCTCACATCTGCCGACAGGAAGTTTCATTAATAATATTACACCATCCAGCCCATACTAATGTTTTATTGCTAGAATCCCCTAATATCTGGGAAATCCTCTTCATTTTTGGAAGTTAATACAATGGGTGAGATTTAATAGGATGAGAGATTCAAAAAGTGAGAGATTTGGTAAGAAATCTCCAGTTTTCTAAAGTGGCAATCATTTACACGGCAAAATCAAACTGGTTTTGCAGTGTAAATGATTGCCGCTTTAAAAAAAACTGGAGATTTCTTACCAAATCTCTCACTTTTTGAATCTCTCATCCTATTAAATCTCACCAATATGTTATCATCAGGTGACATATATAGCATCAGGTGACATATATAGCATCAGGTGACATAAGTAGCATCAGGTGACATAAGTAGCATCAGGTGACATATATAGTATCAGGTGACATATATAGCATCAGGTGACATTTTAAATACTTTAGCAGGAACCGATGGATCGGAAAAACAGAACCAAAATCTAGTCCAGGCATTCCCAATCACAGTCCTCAAGGCACACCAACAGTGCAGGTTTTGTAGATATCCAGGCTTGAGCACAGGTGACTTAATTAGTATCTGAGGGATTCTGATTAAACCATCTGTGCTGAAGCCTGGATATCACTAAAACCTGCACTGTTGATGTGCCTTGAGGACCGTGATTGGGAATGCCTGATCTAGTCTAATGCAGGGGTAGCCAACTCCAGTCCTCGAGAGCTACCAACAGTGCGTGTTTTCCAGGTTTCCTCATAGAATCACAAATGAAGTAATTAGCTCCACCTATGGATCTTTTAAAATGTGTCATTGAGTAATGCGTGCACCTGTGCACAAGCTAGGTGCTCTGAAAAATGTGAATTGTTGGTAGCTATTGAGGACTGAAGTTGGCTACCCCTGGTCTAGTGTGTACGCACAATGCTGATGATGTGCACTCACACAACTTGTCAGCAATGTAACATGGAGCCTGCACCCCCACCGTCGCTCGTTGCGGCTGGCATTAACAAAAGTGTGTATGCACTAGCCGATGCCAGCACCCCACCGGGTCCCATCTCGGAGGATGCCGCTGGGTACAGACATCATCCAGTGCGTATACTGCGTATACTGCTATATACTGACTTGTGTTATAGTCTAGTAGCTAAGATCTACACAGGCAGATAGTCCCTGTCCCTATCTGCCTGCGACGAGGGCGCTGTTGAGGGACCGGTTGCAGCTGCTTGCAGCTTGCCTCCGGAACCTGGCTGACAGAACCACCGTTCCGGGGTCCCCGTCGCCGCTGCATGCATGTACAGCAGCTACAGGGGTAAGTATGCCCCCGGGTCCCTGTTAGCAGGGAACCAGGTGGGATTGCTCTAAAAGCGCATCTCAGTACTTTGAGAGTACAGCGCGGCTCAGTTCTGTGAGAGTACAGCGCGGTCAGACAGGCAGGTAGCACCCTGCCCTACCTGCCTGCAAGGGGACCACTGTACCAGAGAATCCGGTCGCCGCTGCATGCAGCGTGCCTCGCGGACTTCCTTCAGCCACAAGCATGGCAGGGATACGTATACCCTGGCTCCCCACTAGCGGGGTAGCCAGGTAGATGCATTGGCGGTTTATCCAGCTGCAACTATAGCATAATAATAGAGTACAGTATTTTATTTTCTTTGTATACTCTATTATTATGCTATAGTTGCAGCTGGATACCAGCATTAAGATCTCCAAGGGATCCATTTGCACACTTTTGTACAGTTTGTCAGTAAGACCGCTATCCGGAGTGAAAACTTACATTCACTATCCATTTACCTAAGGGTATGTACATTCTCAGTATTGAAAAAGTAACTACTTAATTGTGTATATACTAAATTAGTAATATGGCCTTTCTCCACCACCTAGAAAGTTACCCCTGAGGAAGTCATTTTTTTTGACGAAACGCCTTGGGAGTTTTTTCCTGATTATATCGATTCGACCAACTGACTGCATACAAGCAAAAATGTTTTTACTTTGTTTTTTAAATTAATTGTATTAAATACTGTTGTACAGTGACCTGTCGATATATTTTCTTGATCCTTCTGGTGGTGGATCTCCATAAAATAGTGGCGCGCTCTGTCTTCTATCTTTTTTCTTCTATTCCCCACTTCCCCCGCTAACAGGGGGGACTGACAGAGTGCTGCCCAATCTACTTTATCTAGCGCCCACAGAATACAATGACGAAATGAATGGGCACTCGAGGACTCACAAATGCTGGTGAAATCAAAAGGCCGTGTTTATTCCATAAGTGGTCTTGCAGGCGTCAACGTTTCGGGGGCCGGACCCCCGTCGTCAGGACAAAATGCAGACAGGGTGAAGTACAGAATAAAGTGCAAGTGCATGGGTATTTATAAGACATGTTAACAAATAGGCGCTAACTTACCCCCTCCCTGTAGCCGTCCCCCACGAGCATCCACGGGCCGGTTTCCGGAGTCCTGCGCACAGCAGTGACGTCACCACGTTCGGCGGCGTCCAGCTGACCGCGCGTCATCACGGTCGTCATCCCGCGGTGACGTGGGTGGGCTGGGAAAGAGATTGCAGCTCACATTAGCATGAATACAAGTATCGTGCTACAGAAGTCATAAAGCAACAAAGGCATCCATACATACACAAAACTTCAGAGGATGCAAGTGAATAAAAAATGCAAAAAAACAAGTGGACATGACCATATTATGACTACATAGTGACATCTAGTGGCTAAAAATGAGAAGACATATATAATAAAAAACGAACATTTAAAAAGGGTATACGTATAAAAAGATAACTGCGTGCGGCCCCGAATTGGAGCCGTACTGGGCAAAAGTCAAAGTGCATATGCTGGGTGAGGTGCAAACCCTATGGCGTGAGTGGTTTAAATGCAGGGAGAAATACTGAGTCCCTGCTGGGTATCTATAATAAGCAAAAACAGCCCTGTGTGGGGTGATGCAGCCAGCATCACTGTATGCGCATAGCACCAGAAGCCAGAAATTGCAACAACAGAATGCCAGCATCTTGTATATTATATGTTATCCTGGTGTGTCACCTGGACACCGATAAGCCTGGGGGACTGGTGTCACACAGTGGGATGACAAGTACCTTTAACAAGGGGGAGAGAAAAGGAAGAAGGAAGACATGATTGTGTGTTAGTGGACCAAAATGGTTACAAAAAATTATGTAGGCCAAGTGTGTCATTAAGGCCTTTAGGGTGTAGTGTGTCCATTTTGTAAATCCACTTGGACTCAAGCTGCAGAAGCTGTTTGGAACGGTTGCCACCCCGTATGTGTGCCGGCACGTGGTCTATGATCTTATATTTGATCATTGCCATGTTATGTTTGGCCTTGGCGAAATGCCTGGTCACTGGTTGCTCCCCTGAGCCAGAATGAAGGGCTGCCCGTATGGCACAATCGGTCTTGCCGATGTAATGTATTCCACATGGACAATAAATGATGTAGATAACAAATTTAGTCGTGCACGTGAGGGGCCATCTGATTTAAAAAAAATTTACCCGTATAGAGATGTGCAACTTCGGTGCAAGCTGTCATGAAGCTGCATGTTGTGCAGCCTAGGCACCGGTAACAGCCCATTCTGGTGGGTCTGATTTGTCTAGAAGGGGTGTCAAAATTTGTAATCTCGGTCTTGACCAATAGGTCCTTCAAGTTTGGGCCGCGCTTGTAGCTCGGCATCAGCTTGGTGTCTTTGAACACCGGTAGCTCGGGATCCGAACGCACAATTTCCCACCAGTTTTTTACTCTGCTGGTGGTTTCTCGGCTGGCAGAGCTAAAGTCATTAACCCATGGAATACATGGCTTTATGACTTTAGGTGCTGCACCTGTGATAAGAGTGGTGCGCTCACACGCCAGAGCCCTGGCCTTGGCTTTAAGTAGGCCCTGTCTGGGGTAGCCTCTGTCATCGAACTTCTGCTGCATGATGTCCAGTTGGTGATGGGTTTCAGAGTCGGTATCAGTGATCCTGCATACTCTCAAAAACTGAGTATGGGAGACTCTCCACCGTGTTGCGTGGGTGCGAGCTGTTGTGTCTAAGTATAGTATTGCGATCTGTCGGTTTGACATACAAAGAAGTGTGTGTAAATCCCAAAAATACAAATGTGTAAAAAATAGGCGTATTTCTGCCTACGAATACACCTATTTTTTACTAATCCATTTTGGTACATAGTATATATATATATATACACGCTATACTGCTGTTCTGTTCTCAAAGACAACATGAAGCATATATATCACTTGTGGAGCCGATATTTACGGTACAACACGCCCCTGTAATTCTCACATTCATAGAGATCCCACAGCACATCTCCCCCATGTGTTAGAGCCTGACATCTCCGATTTACAAACATGATCATTAGCGATCAGTTTGACCATGTTATTATTGTATACAGAGATCCATATGTAACACACCCGTCCGGATCCCTGTGTTAACACCATACAATTGTCACGCTAGATGCGGTGACATCTTCTTCACATCACTTCTTAAACATTGCTCGGGCAGTAGTCCCGTGGCATCTGAAATTTACACTTCAAACTTGCACCATTTTTTAACATTGTTTTACTGTTTTAATGTAGGTTATTTATGTGCCATTTATGTGTTGTTATAGGCAGAAGCCAAACCCGGATCCTGGAGCGGAGGTTGTCATACAGAAGTGGGCGATACGGTGGGGTCACCATAGCAACCCATCTACAACAGAGGGGAGCGTGATGATGCAGTGAGGCTCCGCCCACTGACATCCGCCCGCACCGGAAGCCGCACTGGACGCAACCGGGACGCTCCACGTACGGGAATGGTGAGTATGCACATGCTGTATGTATTTAAATGTTTGCTGTGTCACCCGCACGCGTTGTACACCTTGACAAAGGGGTATCCAGTCCCCGAAACGTCGGTCACCTCCAATAAACACATTGTTAAGCCCACGGAGTGCCGCTGCCTGCTTGGATAATTCCTTAGATAGATAGATAGATAGATAGATACCAGAAAGAACCCCCACTGGGGGAATAAACAGCACTCACCAGTCTGTAGTTCAATGGAGGTACAACCAGGAGGTAATCCAAAGTTTATTTTCTGCAAGAGAGATCTTCTGACGTTTCGGTCCCCGCTGGTACCTTTATCAAGGCAGCCACTGTGTCAAATAGTCGCAACTTAAATCTGTGTGGGAAGGGGGATATATAGCCTTTGAGTATAAAGAAATATAAAAATATATGATACAGCCAGTACAGGATATGGCGGGTGAGCCAGTGACAGGGACTATAGAGAGGTAGGGCAGGGGGATCAGAGGCGGTCCTGCAGCGATGCATAACCCACAACAGAGAGAGCCGGCACCGGGAAGGGTGATCCCTGGAGAGGACAAGGGCCTGTGCAGTGCTGTGAGCTGCTGACCTGTAAGGAGCGGAGGCTGCGCAGCTGTGAGACCAGGAATGGCGCCAGGAGAGCCAGGCTCCTCCAAGTCCCCTACTGCTGCCACCTGCCAGAGGGAAGGGAACCGCGCTGCCCCCACTAGCTGCCAACCACAGGAGGAGCCCCAAACCCGGAGAGAACAGAATGATGTGTGCTGCCGAGGTGTCCTACATAGTGCCTGCCTGTGGAGGAGCCGAGAGGGTAAAGACTAGAACCTCAAGGAAGAAGGTGCTGAGGGGGTAAATTACCTGGGAGCACACCCAGCCGGAGGATTCTCCTGAAGTTGCTCCGAAGAAGATAGAGGACGCAGCAAGTGGAGACCAAGGTGCGCAGGCACCGTGGAGGACACCCGCTCTCGAGGAACCAGGACTGGAGGACATGCAAAGGACCCCTAGCTGGAGACCTGTAGAAGCCCCCTCAGTGGTGCGGAGCTGCCCCTAGAGATGCCTGCCCGAAAGTAAGTTAAGAACACGATGTAACATCAAGGACAGGAGCTGCTCAGAGGACAGGTGACAGCCCAGCGGAGGAGAGGATAGAGGAGGATCCCCAGCCTGATAGGAGCCGGGGGTGGAAGCAGAGGCCGACCCAGAACAGCACAACAGGCGGAGCAGAGGACGACCCAGCACCTCCTGCTGCAGGAGCCGAGGACACGGGACACAAGGCAGACGTCAGGCTCATGGCAGATGCTGTGCGGCTGTGGTACAGGTATATGTGCGCTGTTGTGTGTTTATGCTGGGCGTTATGGGTAATAGAGGAGGTTTCTTTTTTAGGATGTCGGTATGTGGTAGACTCGCTATGTATAAGATGTGTAGTATGCTAGGGTTTGTGGTTATAGTGGATGTATTTGTGTATGCAGGGCACCATTTGCGGATGTACTAAAAGGATGATCACAAAAAGGGATGATCGGGATGATTGCCTGCAGTTCCTATTCGCACCACTAGATGTCACAATTTTTTTTACTTCAACTGAGAATTTGTATGTTGGACACTGGTTGTGTATCCTGGACAGTCGGTAGAATAGGTAATCAGCGCTCAGTATCATTCTGTGGAGTTTTCGTAGCTTCTTAAAAGAAGCTGTAAGCGCTGCACAGGGAGGCCAGGCAGCGTCTCCCCTGTGCACAGTGAGCTGACAGGACGCGCTTCTGTCAGCTCCTGCTGTGCTAGCAGTGTGAGGATTCACTAATGAGAATCCTCACACTGTGCCTACCTAGCTAGTGTAAAAGTTAATAAAATAATAAAAACCCTAACTAACTCTACTCCTTCGGCTGCTCCGGCAGCCCTTTAGAATAGCACCCACTCCAGTGGGCACCTAACACGAACTGAGGAGTCTGGGATGCAGTAGGGGAGGAGCCTACCCTCCAAAAGCTTTAGGATAGGTGCCTGGCTCCTGCGGACCCTCCTACATCCCAATGTGAAGCTGTGTCACCAGGACCATTGAAAGAGAAAAGTATGTGCTGCACATACTTTTTGTACTTGCTTTTCATCGCATTGTATGCACAACGCATGTACAAGGATGAATGCGATGCGTGCTATTTAAGCTCAAAATGCACGCCCGCATCGAGACGTGTATGGGCACCTTAAGTCAGAGAGAACCTGAGAATTCTGACTGGGAAGTGCAATTAACAGGTCAGATGTGGACTGCTGCTTTGAAGTTGGATATCTCCATTTCCCCAGGGCCGATTTTAAAAATTCTGGTATCCCTGGAAAAAGGGGATCCCAGGGTTGCCTACTTTTTAAAAATCATTTCAGGGAGAAATAGAAAATCCAAGGGGCGGTCCTTGCATCACTAGGGGGTGGGCCTTGCATCGCTAGGGGGCGGGCCTTGCATCGCCTGGGGTCCCTACAGTATTTTGATAAGCATGCATCAAATTGGTAGTGGGGGCAGTGCTGGGAGAACAGGCAGAGGGCAAGGAATAAATAGTGTAGTGGGGACAGTGCTGGGAGACCAGTCAGAGGGGAGGGTAAGGAATGAGTAGTGGGGACAGTCTAGTGCTAGGAGATCAGGCAGAGGCATGGGCTGGCTAGCAAATTTCAGCGCAGGTGGGAGCACAAAGAAGAACCCCCCCCCCACACACACACACCCCCCCAGTGCAGCCAGGATTTAAAAATAACTATCTATATCTATTCTAAGTTACTTGTAAAAGCAAGGCTATTCACCCCTTTTCCTTGCACCGCACTCTGGCTCTCCCCTTGTACCGTTATAGCTGCGGGGGTCCAAAAAGCGCAGCAATCACAGGATCCTCTGTCTCCTGGGCGCAATATGCACAATAAGATAAGCCAGCCCCAGGATAGTGACATGCGGTACACTGCCCCCCTGCCCAGCCGCCTCTGCCTGAGAGGAGAGTCAGTAGTCAGGGGAGAGAGGCCGAGCAAGGAAGGCAGTAGTCGCGGGGACAGTGAATACACTTACCCCGCCGACCCGGCGTACACCTGCGCTGTTCAACTTCTTCCTCTCTCTCCTCAGTTGCCGATGCAGCGTTATCGCGTCGGCGCCGGCGGCATATAGCGCATGCGCAGTTAATACAGCGCAAGCGAGGGGGCAGTTGCGGGGGAAAGGGACCCTCTTCCGGGAGTCCGTGAGACGTCCCAGGATTCCGGGAGTCTCACGGACATTCCGGGAGAGTCGGCACCCCTGGGGGATCCTCAGCTATCAGAGTATGGCCCTTATACACCTGGGGCCCCAGAGCAAGTGCCCATTAAGCCCATACGAAAAGACCGCCCTGGTCCCGGTTCGCTGACGTCATCCGGGGGCGATTATGCTGTGTACACACGGGGGCGATAGGGGCTGAAATAGCTGGGAATATGGTTGCTGAGCGACCATATTGCCAGTGATTGGAGTGTGCACCAGCGATAAATCGCCGGGTGCGCGCTCCCGTTTTCACAAAACGGGACACTGGGCAATATGATTGCTGATATGATTGCTAGCAATATATTGCCAGCGATCATATTGCCCCGTGTGTACGCACCTTTATTCCTAACAATTTTGCTGCACCCGTCATCTTGAAACGTGCACATGTCCCTTTGTTGATGAATTTACAAGACTGCCTAATTAGAGCAATAATTGATATTTGCGTGGAGATTAATAACAGTATTACAGACACACATGCTATGACCGATAACACACACGTAACAGACTTATTTTTTTTTTTTTTCTAATGCACTTTATTTCACATTTATCACTTTTCACTTATGTTTTTAATATTTCGCTGTCCTTAATAAATGATTCAATAAACATCATGTTTTAGCCAATTCTCTGTTTCTTGGGTCACTTTATTAATGTACCTATAACATTAATCAGAACATTAATATATGCTAACCTAGATTGCCCCTTGTAGGAATACTTTATCTTTCTTTGCTTCCAAGTCTAATACATATTCCTGGGTGCGCCTCCCCCATTACCAATTTATACTTAATATAGTAATGCAGGGGTGAGATAGCTATACCAATTACAGGCCGTTCGGATTGATAGCCTCTATTTATTAACCTGTATCAGCGATATCAGATGGTCGACAGTCATCAGGTCGACATACTGCAAAGTCGACATGGGTCTAGGTCGACAGGTCATTAGGTCAACATGGTCTAGGTCGACTGGGTTTTTCACTGGATTTTTGGGGGGGTTTTTGAGCCGACATGTGCCGACAGGCGGAATTTCATGCCCTACCATCCACTAGGGCAGGCGTTCCCAACCACGGTCCTCAAGGCACACCAACAGTGCAGGTTTTAGTGATATCCAGGCTTCAGCACAGATGGATTAATCCAAATCACAGGTACTAATTAAGTCACCTGTGCTCAAGCCTGGATATCATTAAAACCTGTACTGTTGGTGTGCCTTGAGGACCGTGGTTGGGAACGCCTGCACTAGGGTGTGGTGGGAGAATAACATAGAGTGCCAAGCACAGCCAGACATGCGAGGCGATGCGGTGCACTGAATCCTGTGTCCATGTTGACTGTGTCGGCATTCGGGTAAAAAAAAAGGTACAAAACCCCATGTTGAGCTAGACCATTTTGACCTAATGCTTTTTTGGACCAAATGACCTGTTGACCTTGACCCATGTCGACCTTGCAGTATGTTGACCTAATGACTGTCGACAATCTTTAGGTCGACCATATGATCCTTACCTGTTTCAGCAAGGGGTGTGAGGCCAATTTCTCTCTTTCTCTCCAGGGAATGGAGAAATATCTGTGTTTAGAGCCAGACTAGAATAACGTCTGCCCGCAGACAATAGATCGGGTATCATTTTTTTTTTTTTTTTTTATGTATGTTTGACAAAGGCCATACACTTCACTGGAGGCGAAGATCCGCAGACGAAGGCCAGAGCATACAGCTAATTGCTGCCGATCCTACTATTAAAAAAGAAAAAGGAATGTATTGTATACACAGAACATCGAACATGCCTTCCAACTTTTACCAATAGATCAGTGGGACCTGCATGCAGCTGGCCCTGGAAAGGGGCGGGGCTATGTGCAACGGGGGCGGGACCGGGCATCGAGGCCCCGGGTTTTCCATCCTCTTTGCCAGCGTACCCAGCCCCGTCTCTCCTTGCTGCGCACGGCACCTATCCAGCAATCACCGGCTGCTCCACAAAGCAGAGCAGCCATGATCACCTCCCCTCAAGGGACATCAGGGCAGGCTCCAAATAGCGGGACCATACCACTGTAATCAGGACAGTTGGGAGGAATGCTATAAATACATTATCATGTAGCGCCTATTATTCCTGTTGTCCGACTCTATCTGTATGACTACATGTGAAGGAAAACACAGAGGCTGCTTCTTTTGCCCAACGTTTGGGAATTTATGATATTTTAGTTTTCGGAACTTGTCTCCTGTCCTACATAACAGTTTATAGACGCTGTGACCAGGGGTGAGGGTCATTAAGTCGACAGTAATTAGATCTTTTGGTCGGCAGTGAAAAGGTCTACATATGAAAAAGATCGACCTGGTTTAAATTGACGCTGAAAACGGTCGACACAATCCAAAAGGCTGCATGAAAAAGGTCAACACAGGAATAGGTCGACATGAGTTATTAAAGAAAATTGTGTATGTGGAAATCTGCTGACACGGGCACTGTATAAGTGTACAGCGACACGGACACACAGCTCCAATTTCTATTCACTTTTTTCTTAATGCACTTTTTTAATTTTAACCTATTTTGCTGTTTTGTGCCAATGAATAAACTGTATATTTAGAACAATTGGTCTGTACACAGACTCCGTCCTGCCCCCACTTAAAGTTATTCCTCCTGGTTATATATGGTGGCTAATTATTAATATTATGTAGTTTGAGCAGAAAATATTGTGGTATCAGTGGATGAGTCAAAAACTCAGGCTGCTCCCGGATCCGAAGGCGCTATAGAGTACAGTATTTTATTTTCTTTGTATACTCTATTATTATGCTATAGTTGCAGCTGGATACCAGCATTAAGATCTCCAAGGGATCCATTTGCACACTTTTGTACAGTTTGTCAGTAAGACCGCTATCCGGAGTGAAAACTTACATTCACTATCCATTTACCTAAGGGTATGTACATTCTCAGTATTGAAAAAGTAACTACTTAATTGTGTATATACTAAATTAGTAATATGGCCTTTCTCCACCACCTAGAAAGTTACCCCTGAGGAAGTCATTTTTTTTGACGAAACGCCTTGGTAGTTTTTTCCTGATTATATCGATTCGACCAACTGACTGCATACAAGCAAAAATGTTTTTACTTTGTTTTTAAATTAATTGTATTAAATACTGTTGTACAGTGACCTGTCGATATATTTTCTTGATCCTTCTGGTGGTGGATCTCCATAAAATAGTGGCGCGCTCTGTCTTCTATCTTTTTTCTTCTATTCCCCACTTCCCCCGCTAACAGGGGGGACTGACAGAATGCTGCCCAATCTACTTTATCTAGCGCATTGAAAGGGTACCCCACTCTTTGTTCTATATATATATATATATATATATAGAAATCCGGAAGGGCCGTCACTCTGGACTGAAGTGAGCTGAGATGTGTAGCTTGCCCCGGTGCCAGCTTGCAGAGGGCAGCCACAATGAACTGCCCACAGAATACAATGACGAAATGAATGGGCACTCGAGGACTCACAAATGCTGGTGAAATCAAAAGGCCGTGTTTATTCCATAAGTGGTCTTACAGGCGTCAACGTTTCGGGGGCCGGACCCCCGTCGTCAGGACAAAATGCAGACAGGGTGAAGTACAGAATAAAGTGCAAGTGCATGGGTATTTATAAGACATGTTAACAAATAGGCGCTAACTTACCCCCTCCCTGTAGCCGTCCCCCACGAGCATCCACGGGCCGGTTTCCGGAGTCCTGCGCACAGCAGTGACGTCACCACGTTCGGCGGCGTCCAGCTGACCGAGCGTCATCACGGTCGTCATCCCGCGGCGACGTGGGTGGGCTGGGAAAGAGATTGCAGCTCACAGTAGCATGAATACAAGTATCGTGCTACAGAAGTCATAAAGCAACAAAGGCATCCATACATACACAAAACTTCAGAGGATGCAAGTGAATAAAAAATGCAAAAAAACAAGTGGACATGACCATATTATGACTACATAGTGACATCTAGTGGCTAAAAATGAGAAGACATATATAATAAAAAACGAACATTTAAAAAGGGTATACGTATAAAAAGATAACTGCGTGCGGCCCCGAATTGGAGCCGTACTGGGCAAAAGTCAAAGTGCATATGCTGGGTGAGGTGCAAACCCTATGGCGTGAGTGGTTTAAATGCAGGGAGAAATACTGAGTCCCTGCTGGGTATCTATAATAAGCAAAAACAGCCCTGTGTGGGGTGATGCAGCCAGCATCACTGTATGCGCATAGCACCAGAAGCCAGAAATTGCAACAACAGAATGCCAGCATCTTGTATATTATATGTTATCCTGGTGTGTCACCTGGACACCGATAAGGCTGGGGGACTGGTGTCACACAGTGGGATGACAAGTACCTTTAACAAGGGGGAGAGAAAAGGAAGAAGGAAGACATGATTGTGTGTTAGTGGACCAAAATGGTTACAAAAAATTATGTAGGCCAAGTGTGTCATTAAGGCCTTTAGGGTGTAGTGTGTCCATTTTGTAAATCCACTTGGACTCAAGCTGCAGAAGCTGTTTGGAACGGTTGCCACCCCGTATGTGTGCCGGCACGTGGTCTATGATCTTATATTTGATCATTGCCATGTTATGTTTGGCCTTGGCGAAATGCCTGGTCACTGGTTGCTCCCCTGAGCCAGAATGAAGGGCTGCCCGTATGGCACAATCGGTCTTGCCGATGTAATGTATTCCACATGGACAATAAATGATGTAGATAACAAATTTAGTCGTGCACGTGAGGGGCCATCTGATTTAAAAAATTTTTACCCGTATAGAGATGTGCAACTTCGGTGCAAGCTGTCATGAAGCTGCATGTTGTGCAGCCTAGGCACCGGTAACAGCCCATTCTGGTGGGTCTGATTTGTCTAGAAGGGGTGTCAAAATTTGTAATCTCGGTCTTGACCAATAGGTCCTTCAAGTTTGGGCCGCGCTTGTAGCTCGGCATCAGCTTGGTGTCTTTGAACACCGGTAGCTCGGGATCCGAACGCACAATTTCCCACCAGTTTTTTACTCTGCTGGTGGTTTCTCGGCTGGCAGAGCTAAAGTCATTAACCCATGGAATACATGGCTTTATGACTTTAGGTGTTGCACCTGTGATAGAGTGGTGCGCTCACACGCCAGAGCCCTGGCCTTGGCTTTAAGTAGGCCCTGTCTGGGGTAGCCTCTGTCCTCGAACTTCTGCTGCATGATGTCCAGTTGGTGATGGGTTTCAGAGTCGGTATCAGTGATCCTGCATACTCTCAAAAACTGAGTATGGGAGACTCTCCACCGTGTTGCGTGGGTGCGAGCTGTTGTGTCTAAGTATAGTATTGCGATCTGTCTGTTTGACATACAAAGAAGTGTGTGTAAATCCCAAAAATACAAATGTGTAAAAAATAGGCGTATTTCTGCCTACGAATACACCTATTTTTTACGAATCCATTTTGGTACATTTCCCCCGATGTATACATAGTATATATATACACGCTATACTGCTGTTCTGTTCTCAAAGACAACATGAAGCATATATATCACTTGTGGAGCCGATATTTATGGTACAACACACCCCTGTAATTCTCACATTCATAGAGATCCCACAGCACATCTCCCCCATGTGTTAGAGCCTGACATCTCCGATTTACAAACATGATCATTAGCGATCAGTTTGACCATGTTATTATTGTATACAGAGATCCATATGTAACACACCCGTCCGGATCCCTGTGTTAACACCATACAATTGTCACGCTAGATGCGGTGACATCTTCTTCACATCACTTCTTAAACATTGCTCGGGCAGTAGTCCCGTGGCATCTGAAATTTACACTTCAAACTTGCACCATTTTTTAACATTGTTTTACTGTTTTAATGTAGGTTATTTATGTGCCATTTATGTGTTGTTATAGGCAGAAGCCAAACCCGGATCCTGGAGCGGAGGTTGTCATACAGAAGTGGGCGATACGGTGGGGTCACCATAGCAACCCATCTACAACAGAGGGGAGCGTGATGATGCAGTGAGGCTCCGCCCACTGACATCCGCCCGCACCGGAAGCCGCACTGGACGCAACCGGGACGCTCCACGTACGGGAATGGTGAGTATGCACATGCTGTATGTATTTAAATGTTTGCTGTGTCACCCGCACGCGTTGTACACCTTGACAAAGGGGTATCCAGTCCCCGAAACGTCGGTCACCTCCAATAAACACATTGTTAAGCCCACGGAGTGCCGCTGCCTGCTTGGATAATTCCTTAGATAGATAGATAGATACCAGAAAGAACCCCCACTGGGGGAATAAACAGCACTCACCAGTCTGTAGTTCAATGGAGGTACAACCAGGAGGTAATCCAAAGTTTATTTTCTGCAAGAGAGATCTTCTGACGTTTCGGTCCCCGCTGGTACCTTTATCAAGGCAGCCACTGTGTCAAATAGTCGCAACTTAAATCTGTGTGGGAAGGGGGATATATAGCCTTTGAGTATAAAGAAATATAAAAATATATGATACATCCAGTACAGGATATGGCGGGTGAGCCAGTGAGAGGGACTATAGAGAGGTAGGGCAGGGGGATCAGAGGCGGTCCTGCAGCGATGCATAACCCATAACAGAGAGAGCCGGCACCGGGAAGGGTGATCCCTGGAGAGGACAAGGGCCTGTGCAGTGCTGTGAGCTGCTGACCTGTAAGGAGCGGAGGCTGCGCGGCTGTGAGACCAGGAATGGCGCCAGGAGATCCAGGCTCCTCCAAGTCCCCTACTGCTGCCACCTGCCAGAGGGAAGGGAACCGCGCTGCCCCCACTAGCTGCCAACCACAGGAGGAGCCCCAAACCCGGAGAGAACAGAATGATGTGTGCTGCCGAGGTGTCCTACATAGTGCCTGCCTGTGGAGGAGCCGAGAGGGTGAAGACTAGAACCTCAAGGAAGAAGGTGCTGAGGGGGTAAATTACCTGGGAGCACACCCAGCCGGAGGATTCTCCTGAAGTTGCTCCGAAGAAGATAGAGGACGCAGCAAGTGGAGACCAAGGTGCGCAGGCACCGTGGAGGACACCCGCTCTCGAGGAACCAGGACTGGAGGACATGCAAAGGACCCCTAGCTGGAGACCTGTAGAAGCCCCCTCAGTGGTGCGGAGCTGCCCGTAGAGATGCCTGCCCGAAAGTAAGTTAAGAACACGATGTAACATCAAGGACAGGAGCTGCTCAGAGGACAGGTGACAGCCCAGCGGAGGAGAGGATAGAGGAGGATCCCCAGCCTGATAGGAGCCGGGGGTGGAAGCAGAGGCCGACCCAGAACAGCACAACAGGCGGAGCAGAGGACGACCCAGCACCTCCTGCTGCAGGAGCCGAGGACACGGGACACAAGGCAGACGTCAGGCTCATGGCAGATGCTGTGCGGCTGTGGTACAGGTATATGTGCGCTGTTGTGTGTTTATGCTGGGCGTTATGGGTAATAGAGGAGGTTTCTTTTTTAGGATGTCGGTATGTGGTAGACTCGCTAGTTATAGGATGTGTAGTATGCTAGGGTTTGTGGTTATAGTGGATGTATTTGTGTATGCAGGGCACCATTTGCGGATGTACTAAAAGGATGATCACAAAAAGGGATGATCGGGATGATTGCCTGCAGTTCCTATTCGCACCACTAGATGTCACAATTTTTTTTACTTCAACTGAGAATTTGTATGTTGGACACTGGTTGTGTATCCTGGACAGTCGGTAGAATAGGTAATCAGCGCTCAGTATCATTCTGTGGAGTTTTCGTAGCTTCTTAAAAGAAGCTGTAAGCGCTGCACAGGGAGGCCAGGCAGCGTCTCCCCTGTGCACAGTGAGCTGACAGGACGCGCTTCTGTCAGCTCCTGCTGTGCTAGCAGTGTGAGGATTCACTAATGAGAATCCTCACACTGTGCCTACCTAGCTAGTGTAAAAGTTAATAAAATAATAAAAACCCTAACTAACTCTACTCCTTCGGCTGCTCCGGCAGCCCTTTAGAATAGCACCCACTCCAGTGGGCACCTAACACGAACTGAGGAGTCTGGGATGCAGTAGGAGAGGAGCCTACCCTCCAAAAGCTTTAGGATAGGTGCCTGGCTCCTGCGTACCCTCCTACATCCCAATGTGAAGCTGTGTCACCAGGACCATTGAAAGAGAAAAGTATGTGCTGCACATACTTTTTGTACTTGCTTTTCATCGCATTGTATGCACAACGCATGTACAAGGATGAATGCGATGCGTGCTATTTAAGCTCAAAATGCACGCCCGCATCGAGACGTGTATGGGCACCTTAAGTCAGAGAGAACCTGAGAATTCTGACTGGGAAGTGCAATTAACAGGTCAGATGTGGACTGCTGCTTTGAAGTTGGATATCTCCATTTCCCCAGGGCCGATTTTAAAAATTCTGGTATCCCTGGAAAAAGGGGATCCTCAGCTATCAGAGTATGGCCCTTATACATCTGGGGCCCCAGAGCAAGTGCCCATTAAGCCCATACGAAAAGACCGCCCTGGTCCCGGTTCGCTGACGTCATCCGGGGAGGGATTATGCTGTGTACACACGGGGGCGATAGGGGCTGAAATAGCTGGGAATATGGTTGCTGAGCGACCATATTGCCAGTGATTGGAGTGTGCACCAGCGATAAATCGCCGGGTGCGCGCTCCCGTTTTCACAAAACGGGACACTGGGCAATATGATTGCTGATATGATTGCTAGCAATATATTGCCAGCGATCATATTGCCCCGTGTGTACGCACCTTTATTCCTAACAATTTTGCTGCACCCGTCATCTTGAAACGTGCACATGTCCCTTTGTTGATGAATTTACAAGACTGCCTAATTAGAGCAATAATTGATATTTGCGTGGAGATTAATAACAGTATTACAGACACACATGCTATGACCGATAACACACACGTAACAGACTTATTTTAATTTTTTTTCTAATGCACTTTATTTCACATTTATCACTTTTCACTTATGTTTTTAATATTTCGCTGTCCTTAATAAATGATTCAATAAACATCATGTTTTAGCCAATTCTCTGTTTCTTGGGTCACTTTATTAATGTACCTATAACATTAATCAGAACATTAATATATGCTAACCTAGATTGCCCCTTGTAGGAATACTTTATCTTTCTTTGCTTCCAAGTCTAATACATATTCCTGGGTGCGCCTCCCCCATTACCAATTGATACTTAATATAGTAATGCAGGGGTGAGATAGCTATACCAATTACAGGCCGTTCGGATTGATAGCCTCTATCTATTAACCTGTATCAGCGATATCAGATGGTCGACAGTCATCAGGTCGACATACTGCAAAGTCGACATGGGTCTAGGTCGACAGGTCATTAGATCAACATGGTCTAGGTCGACTGGGTTTTTCACTGGATTTTGGGGTTTTTTTTTGAGCCGACATGTGCCGACAGGCGGAATTTCATGCCCTACCATCCACTAGGGCAGGCGTTCCCAACCACGGTCCTCAAGGCACACCAACAGTGCAGGTTTTAGTGATATCCAGGCTTCAGCACAGATGGATTAATCCAAATCACAGGTACTAATTAAGTCACCTGTGCTCAAGCCTGGATATCATTAAAACCTGTACTGTTGGTGTGCCTTGAGGACCGTGGTTGGGAACGCCTGCACTAGGGTGTGGTGGGAGAATAACATAGAGTGCCAAGCGCAGCCAGACATGCGAGGGGATGCGGTGCACTTAATCCTGTGTCCATGTTGACTGTGTCGGCATTCGGGTAAAAAAAAAAGTACAAAACCCCATGTTGAGCTAGACCATTTTGACCTAATGCTTTTTTGGACCAAATGACCTGTTGACCTTGACCCATGTCGACCTTGCAGTATGTTGACCTAATGACTGTCGACAATCTTTAGGTCGACCATATGATCCTTACCTGTTTCAGCAAGGGGTGTGAAGCCAATTTCTCTCCAGGGAATGGAGAAATATCTGTGTTTAGAGCCAGACTAGAATCACGTCTGCCCGCAGACAATAGATCGGGTATCATTTTTTTATTTTTTTTTATGTATGTTTGACAAAGGCCATACACTTCACTGGAGGCGAAGATCCGCAGACGAAGGCCAGAGCATACAGCTAATTGCTGCCGATCCTACTATTAAAAAAGAAAAAGGAATGTATTGTATACACAGAACATCGAACATGCCTTCCAACTTTTACCAATAGATCAGTGGGACCTGCATGCAGCTGGCCCTGGAAAGGGGCGGGGCTATGTGCAACGGGGGCGGGACCGGGCATCGAGGCCCCGGGTTTTCCATCCTCTTTGCCAGCGTACCCAGCCCCCGTCTCTCCTTGCTGCGCACGGCACCTATCCAGCAATCACCGGCTGCTCCACAAAGCAGAGCAGCCATGATCACCTCCCCTCAAGGGACATCAGGGCAGGCTCCAAATAGCGGGACCATACCACTGTAATCAGGACAGTTGGGAGGAATGCTATAAATACATTATCATGTAGCGCCTATTATTCCTGTTGTCCGACTCTACCTGTATGACTACATGTGAAGGAAAACACAGAGGCTGCTTCTTTTGCCCAACGTTTGGGAATTTATGATATTTTAGTTTTCGGAACTTGTCTCCTGTCCTACATAACAGTTTATAGACGCTGTGACCAGGGGTGAGGGTCATTAAGTCGACAGTAATTAGATCTTTTGGTCGGCAGTGAAAAGGTCTACATATGAAAAACATCGACCTGGTTTAAATTGATGCTGAAAACGGTGATAAGTCGGGAATAAATCCACTGTTAAGTTCGAGGATAAATAAATGACACGTAATTCCATATTTATCCAAAATAATATATTATACAATATTGCTTAATTCCTAGACAGACAGAACAGGACAGCACAGCATCCAAAAACATGTGGAGTGTGTAGAATAGTGTGAAGGAGAAGTGTAAGGGGCGGGGCCCCAGCACTTCCCACCCTGCTGTTGTCACATCATACAATTTATACTTTTTTAACTATCTATCTTTGGCCACAATAGTATGGGGGTGATTTCATATATGGTGATAATGCTAACTACCTTTATTTAAATCATTACATATATGGAAGAACATATGTAGTACTTGTCAGCAATTCTAGTCGGCTCTCTGACGTAAGACATGTTGTAATGTATATACTCTAAACTCTTTACATAAAGTTCTATTGA
This sequence comes from Crinia signifera, assembly GCF_055691185.1. Lineage (NCBI taxonomy): Eukaryota > Metazoa > Chordata > Amphibia > Anura > Myobatrachidae > Crinia > Crinia signifera. The sequence continues at coordinate 38,711 of NW_028142090.1, read as the reverse complement.
CAGGAACAACTGGTGATCCTCATAATAGCTTGTTGATTGGTCTTTGATTGACAGGAACAGGTGATAGTAGCTTGCAATTACGATATGTCCCATTGATATGTCTTGCTGGCTTGTTACACGAAATATTTGTACATTGATGCAACAATTAATATAATTAAAATCCATTTTATCAGTCCCCACTTTTTGCAGCAATTTAGAAATCATTTCTGAGTCCATTTTGTCTTTCAATAAAGGCTGCATACGTTTCAGTAGGCGGTGGACTAGTCACTGTCATCATACGGATATCTGCAGTCTTAGAAGAGAACGCATTAGTGACTGTTGCATTTATTTTCTTTCCACACAAACGGAAGCATTTCAACACTTGAGGGATGCACAATGCATTAATAATCGTGTAACCTATTGTCTTGATTCATAAACCATTTTATTAGATTTTTACTAAGAATCTTACTTAGAATAAACCCATTGCGTTATTCTTTCTTATGGATACCATATGTTCAGCTAAGTGTAAGTGAAAAGAAAATTGTTAATTATCACCCTATCTTTTCATCATTGTATCAATTATATAGTCAATCAATGGATATTAGTAATATTATCAGTATGTAGGAACAATACGAATATGATAAATAAACTGTCGACTAATATCTTAGACTATTATATGCTTTAAACCAGTGTCATTAGCTTTAAATTACTTTTCTCTTCATTGAACCTTAAATCGTGAATTTACTTATAATATCGAATAGTTATTGTGCTTTTCTTAATCAAAGATGTTTTTCATTTAATTTAATGTCAGTAGTATGTTGCACTCCAGAGACAATAAGGCCATTGTACTTATAATCACTTACTGTGATTGAGACAATGTAAATTCTCAAACTATAGCAATTTAATCTATATCTATAGTAAATCTAATTTTGTGTAACATTATCTACGTCAGTAACCCTAGCTATGTGCAATGAACACAGACTAGAGAAGCTATTGGTAATACCAGGAAACTTGAACCAAATATCCATCGCTCACAACCACGTCCAGAATTGGACAGCCTTTTCTACATGTATTTTTTATTTTTATTTAGAGCATGAAGTTCCAATGTGCTACAGTACTGGGTTTCCCACCTCAGATCTCCTGCAAGACCCTAGACAGGTATTCCACTTACTGTGTGTTGCGGTTCTCCATTCTACCTTCCATCTGTTTTGACGGATAACCCAAATTTGGGTTCTGGCCTGCCTTATCAATGTGAGCACACGTGATCTTCACGGCACACACTATTGTCCTGAGGTGTAGTCTGTGAACAGGTCACAATTCCCACACTTACCAATAGTTGCTCTGAAATAAGACAATATTTCTTTAGTACATATACAACTACCTTTTGACCATAGGATAATGTTTCACACAATAGATTTTATGTAAAATACTTCTGCAATCCTTATATCAGCAGAGAATCCATCTTACATTTCATAATGGATACTATTGTTACTGAATAACTTTTAATAATTGTCTCTGTACAGTGCATATACTTACTGTCTTACACCCAATAGCAGTCTAGATGTTTCTATGAGGTAGCATAAGGCAAATCTTTTCTGTCTGACTATTTTGTAGATTTAACTTCATAATTTACATATTTTGGATTTTATCTATAAAACATTTAATAACATATAATCAATAATGTCTCACACATGATAAGCCCTAAAATGTGGATGTCAGTGGTGCAGATGTTATGCTAATCTGGGATGAGCACAGAATTAACCCTTGCTCTGGCTCGCAGGTCTGTAAGAAGTTGACTTCAACCTGAATTGTGCTTCTGCAACTGAGGTAGTAAAACCACAGTATCCTTTAATTCTGACTCTGTTACCATATCCTGTGTCAGCAGGCACTTGCGCAGGTCTTTGACTTTGCCATTAATAGCCACCTTTCTGGGGCAGACTAGCTCCACCCTGGTTTTTTTTTTTAGTGACACAGTCCCAACTGAATCAGGATTCTGGTAAGAGTTAGATCACCTAACTAGAAACACAAAAAATAAATTAACTTTGCACATTATCCAAAACTAAAATACTGTATGTTGCGGTCGCAGACCATACAAGGAATCTTATCAAGGCATATATACTTATTAAATAATACTTAGACATTAATTTTCCCATTGGTGTTATGTAAATAACCATTATTTGAATGTGCATGGTTATTGTATAACAAAATAAAACATTGAAAACTGCACAGCAGCAGTTATGTCATTATAAAACTAAAAATATATTTATTACATATATCCCCTGTTTGTTTGCACAATGGTTCGCCCATGGAGCAAACAAAACACTTAAGAAACATATATTTTTTTTTTATAAACAATTAGCGTGTAATTAACCATATAATTATAAAGGAGAAAATAATTATGAAACTTGGGCATTATTCATACTATGGAAAAAGATTAATCCACTAGCATAGTTATAAACCAATTAATCAAGAGATTGTATACCACAGTTGTCAATATAGGCTATGACATAATTTCAAATATCAATGTTTGCTAGGAAGCGGTATTACAACTAACGGTCAAGCTGTGATTGGTAGTGATGTTTCAACAGCTCTACTTAGTCTGAAGCCCTAGACTGGGCCCTTTGAGGTGCTATAAAACACTTGTGGCACCTTATAAATAAAATAATAATAATAATATTATCCCCCCACAGTGGTCCACTGAAGCTTGCAATGCTAGTCTTCGCCTGCAGTCGCCCCGGCTGGAAGGGCAAATTAGGTCCGCCCAAACTCCGTTGCAACATGGACTTATTGTTATAAACAAAACCGCAGTGGAGGCTATGAGTTGATAATGGGAAAACTGACTTAACCCACAAATGATACAAAACAGACTATAAAGTTCACAAGCTACTCCTGAGCAGCTGTGCTCACAGATACAAGAACAATGACAAATGAATAAGGCAAAACCCAGAAAACTTATCTGGAGAGAACATACAAACTAAACACAGAACATAAAAATTCAACAAAATCCTAAAACAGGAATGAGCCACTCTGTGGCTTGTAACAATGTATCAGTGTTCATATTAGGCTATGAAGGATAACATATGAAAAACAATAGTAATCCGTGTTTTGTTTTTACATTCTAAGCAATCTGTATACTAAGTCATTACACTAGTGTTAGTCTAAAATTATACCACTGAACTTTTAAGAACTGTCAGTTCTAATTAAATGCACACATAATGTGTGTTAGTGTACATATCACATATTTCTTGCTTTAAGGAAAAATTCTAGTAGAAATAATCAATGAAATATAAGAAATATCTTATCTGCAAACATAATGTAACTGTACTTTGCTTTTGAACTTTGAAAAAAAAGAAATAGCAGTCAGATCGTATTTCTACTTGACTGAGGAGACAGAAAAAACAAATGTTACTGTCACCTAATGGTTTAAAAAACAAATGAAACATACAAATTAAATACTGATCAGATTTCTAAAAGAAAATTTTTTTTTTTCAAATTTAGCGCTATTGATCTTAAAGATGTTCTTGTAGCTAGCTTCAGCTTCCGTGCACGAGCAGCTGCTACGGATGTCACATGCGTTAACACAGAGAGACATCACTCAATTCACACACTGGTACTAAAAATAGTGCAGCACCGTGACCTGTTTGACCTGAGTTCTGACATGCAGTTGGTTAGATCAGTACATGCTCAAATGTTAAAACATTGCACTTACTGAATGTTCAAATACAGTTAAGTAGTAAAATTCATCAAATGCAGAGCACACAAAGGCATACGTAAGAATTAGGCATTCACATGAAACATTACAAATTACTTTAGACACATGACATAAACTTATGTCAAGATTTCTTAGATAATTTTAGTTTGTTACTTTTGAGCTCATGAGCATAACTCAATATATTTGACTCTGTTTATTGGTAATAAAGGGAAAAAAAACTGAATAAAGATATAAATGTATTTTCCTGGCCAGGATACATTTTCCCATTTTACCAAATTGCAGACTTCAAACATAAGGCGTATTAGACATTTTTACTTTCTCAGATCATGTTGTTTGATCTGGGCACACATTTATGTATTCCTAGGATTTTAAAAACTTTAATTTCATTGTAACTAGTTACTTTAGTTGGCATGTTTTATATGAATTTTTATACTGTCTGTCTTTAAGATACTTCATTTTATTCTTAATTGCTCTTAGTGTACATTATTTTATTAAGTTTAAGCTAAGTTAATCTCTAACCTGTTATGATTATCTTAACACTTCTTCTTAAGTTACTGAAGTTTAATTTGCTTTATTAAAAAAACTGTATACCATATGTTACTTCAATTTAGAATAGGCTATAATTTTGATCTAGTTAATAGATGATTACTGAATTACCATATTCAGAACAATCCAGTTCAATATCCGAGCAAGACGTCTCTTGCTAAGACTTATATGAACTAGAATAAAACTTCAAGCAGATAGTCCCAGACATATCTCATCGAAGTTTCGTAGGTTTTTTAAAAAACCCGTACAAATGAAAGGCTTATATTTTATGACACAATAGTCATTGTACCTATCACATACTAGAGCTGACTTAACGTCACTCACTGCGATTAAATTACATCTATTTTCTTATTAGCCTATAATTTTTGTATTATTTTGCAAATAGCTACAGTTTTTATAATAAGTTTTCCAATTTAGACTAAGAATAAGCAATATCACATAAGATATATCGTGTCACCTACCGTCCACATCAGTCCACCTGCCATTCATAACTCAACTTTGCAATCATATTATAGTAAAAAAAGGCTTTTTCTCACCTTGTGTCTGTAGAAGTTGCGTAGAATGCAGCAGGTAGCCTGATGTGATTAGGCAGGAACGTCGGAGTCACCATTGATAAGTCGGGAATAAATCCACTGTTAAGTTCGAGGATAAATAAATGACACGTAATTCCATATTTATCCAAAATAATATATTATACAATATTGCTTAATTCCTAGACAGACAGAACAGGACAGCACAGCATCCAAAAACATGTGGAGTGTGTAGAATAGTGTGAAGGAGAAGTGTAAGGGGCGGGGCCCCAGCACTTCCCACCCTGCTGTTGTCACATCATACAATTTATACTTTTTTAACTATCTATCTTTGGCCACAATAGTATGGGGGTGATTTCATATATGGTGATAATGCTAACTACCTTTATTTAAATCATTACATATATGGAAGAACATATGTAGTACTTGTCAGCAATTCTAGTCGGCTCTCTGACGTAAGACATGTTGTAATGTATATACTCTAAACTCTTTACATAAAGTTCTATTGACAGGAACAACTGGTGATCCTCATAATAGCTTGTTGATTGGTCTTTGATTGACAGGAACAGGTGATAGTAGCTTGCAATTACGATATGTCCCATTGATATGTCTTGCTGGCTTGTTACACGAAATATTTGTACATTGATGCAACAATTAATATAATTAAAATCCATTTTATCAACGGTCGACACAATCCAAAAGGCTGCATGAAAAAGGTCAACACAGGAATAGGTCGACATGAGTTATTAAAGAAAATTGTGTATGTGGAAATCTGCTGACACGGGCACTGTATAAGTGTACAGCGACACGGACACACAGCTCCAATTTCTATTCACTTTTTTCTTAATGCACTTTTTTAATTTTAACCTATTTTGCTGTTTTGTGCCAATGAATAAACTGTATATTTAGAACAATTGGTCTGTACACAGACTCCGTCCTGCCCCCACTTAAAGTTATTCCTCCTGGTTATATATGGTGGCTAATTATTAATATTATGTAGTTTGAGCAGAAAATATTGTGGTATCAGTGGATGAGTCAAAAACTCAGGCTGCTCCCGGATCCGAAGGCGCTACACCCCACGCCCCTGAAACAGCAGACACTGGAGGAGGATTCGAACCCGTGGTGGCTCAGCCTGAGTGGCTGTCCCAGACGCTGAACTAACGGTACACGCCACTGTACCAGCTACTCATACACGGACTGTTCGTGTATCTCGTAGCTACAATGCAGTGACGTCATTCACGCTGTGCCGCACCATCGCCACCTATTGGCAGCTGCTGGAACTACACCTGGCACATAATGCATCGTCATCACTGCTGCTCCCCCTACATGAGCACTCTGCCGGCTGTTCTGATGGAGGCAGTCACTGACTGGGACGCCATGCCCCTGCGTAGAAGAAGCGGCTGGTAAGTGCACATGTGCAGAACACCCCCTGAGCATTGAGCAACCTGTGGGTGAGGACTGGAGCTCAGTCTGTATGTTGGTCATGTATGTGACTCCCACAGGGCTGCTGCATGGTGCTCCTGGGGATATCTATGTGTATGGGCATACCAGTGTATCCTCAGCAGCGCTACTCTATGGCTCAGGTTGTAATATCTCAGCCCCAGTGCTGTCTGCATTATTATACACTGTATATTATCTATCTGCTTTCCCAAAGTGTGACACAGGTGTATATAGACCAGATTATAATCTATGGGAAGCCTCTGTGTGTATACCATATGTTCTCTCTCTGCTGCAGTAGCTATGCGCGCTTTGCTATGTTCTATGATAATAAACACATGTGAGTGTAATGGTAAATATGTGCCCGGCATGCCAATGTGGTGAGATACAGGTGAGCCAAACCGTACAGGCTAGCAAACTGCACATAGCCATTAGTGCAGATGTAGGATAACTGGGCATACTGTATATAGGCTGGGATCACTGCTGCGTTCAGGTGACACCAAGTACATGTCACCCGCCGGGATTGCTTGCTGGATGGTTATACAGGGATTATTGTCACATTAGTTATACTGTAGTCTAAAGTGTATACTGTATTATCTACCATCCTAATGGGGCATACACACAGGGGGCGGGATGTACTAAAGGGAAAATGTGATAAAACGGGGGTTTTACCGCATTTTCCTATGTACCATTATCCGTCCGCCCCATCTCCGCCTGGCAGGGTATCTCCACCTCTGGGTGGCGATACCCTATAGATGCCTATGGGCTTCTATCGCCGCCCGCCGTCCTTGCGACCCATCCTCCATCGATCTACTCCTCCCTCAGCAGGTGTCACAGCCGGGAGGACATCCGGCTGTAGGGAGGAGGAGGAGAGGCAGGGGGACACTGACAGCCGCCAGGATGTGGCGGAGACCCCCGCACACCACATTACAGGTATCGCGGGGGTCTCCGTCACCGCAACCCGATGCTAGCCGCATATGTTAGTATATATGCGGTAGCATCGCGGCGGCTGGCGATTTACATTAATACATCCCGCCCAGGGGAATATGAGGCTTATTTCTAAGTGATCTGACTAGATCGCTTAGAAATGAAAAAAGGATCACTCCACGTGTATACCCTCTGGTGATGACGATTGCGCGGTCCCGCGCGTCGCTGTTGCCTGACTAGATTTACACTGCATCCAGTTATAAATCTAGTCATCGCCAGTGTTCTCACACCAGAGAACACTGGCGATGACAGATTGTTCAGCACACAATGCTGAGCCATCTGTGCTTAACTGCAAACTTAGCACAGAGGCTCACTTGCACTGTGTGTGCACAGCTTTAGGGATGGACGTCTTTGCAATTGATGACAATAGTGCATACACACTATTGTGCAATGGATGACCATCAATGTTTTTACCTATTGATGATGATCCATTTTCTTTGACTGATTGGATTGTGGGCCAATCAAAACATGTAGGCGGTGCTTCATGAGTGTTGGGGCAGAGCTATGCTGGTGGTAAGGGTTGCTGGTCTTACTGTACTGCATATTAAAATAATAATAATAAAAAATATATATATAATTTATGTAAGGTGCTAAACAACATATAATGGTGATTCAATTGTTTTGTGCACCCGTAGCTCTTGCCTAATGTAGTGGGAGCTAATGAATTGTTCGCAGCCCTTGCCCTGGTCTTGTTGGCTGCATTTTTGCGCCCTAAATAAACTAGATGCAGCTTATTGCCCTACTGTGCGCGAAGGGTGCGAGGAGAAATCCAGGTGACGTGCAGCCTGGGAGTCGGGTCACCAAACAATTGACTTTGATTTTAAAGCTCGTTTGTCACTAAGCGCCCTTTAGCTGTTTTGAAACTACACATCCCAGCATGCCTTGCCATAGTTTTAGTATTCCCTAATAGCAGAACTGTGGCAAGGCATGATGGGACTTGCAGTTTCACAACAGCTGGCGGGCCATAGTTTGGACATGATTGGTGTATTGGGTTCGTTAGCTGTTCACTAGCCTTTTGCACAAACCACTTTGGCACATATGGAGATGTAATCTCTTTATTAGTCTTTTTATTAGTCTTGCACTCTACTATTACATATAATGCATGCCTTGACACCGTTTCACCGTTCGTGGCACCCAAAATGTCGTTAAAATATTTGTTCCAACCAGATTGTTGCTCGGAAAATGTCCAAACTTTTTTTATTTCTTTACATTTTTGAAATACACAAAAAAGGGATTTTTGTAAGAACTTACCGTTCGAATCCCTTTCTCTGATATGGTCCTGGTGACACAGCTCAACACTGGGATGTAGGAGGGTCCGAAGGAGCCAGGCACCTATCCTAAATCTTTTAGAGGGTAGGCTCCTCCCCTACTGCATCCCGGACTCTTCAGTTCAATCTTTCAAAGCCACTGGAATACATTAACTCAGTACAAACGCCTGCACATATTATATGCACATTTTTTAACAATAACTGTTACTTTAACCAATTAAACATGAACATCATGAACACTGGCATACTTACTGAGCCTAAGGGAGGGATCGCTGTGTCACCAGGACCATATCAGAGAAAGGGATTCGAACGGTAAGTTCTTACAAAAATCCCTTTTTCTCTTTCAATGGTCCTGGTGACACAGCTCAACACTGGGACGTTCCAGAGCCGGTCCTTTGTGTGGGTACGCTCAGGTCTGCAGCTCTCATCACTGCTCGCCCGAATGATGCGTCCTCCGACGCGAACTCATGGAACCTATAGAATTTGGCAAAAGTATGAACAGATGACCAAGTGGCAGCCCTGCAAACCTGCTCAGCTGTTGCCCCATGTCGAACCGCCCAAGAGGTGGCAACTGACCTGGTGGTATTCGCATTTATCCTTGCCGGAACAGGCCTTCCAACTTTAGTGTATGCAAAAGCTATCACAGAGCGCAACCACCTAGCAATGGTCTGCTTAGATGCCGGCCAACCAATCTTGTGTATGTCATACAACACTAACAAGGTGTCAGTCTTTCTGACACTCTTAACTCTGTCCACATAAATGCGTAATGCACGCACAACATCCAAATTCCTCAATTTGTCCCTTTTTCTAGAACCCTCTGGGGGTTGAAACACAGGTAGAACTATCTCCTGGTTTAGATGGAAAGCAGAGACTACTTTTGGTAAAAACTGAGGTACCGTCCGAAGAACTGCCCTATCCTCATGAAATATCAAGAAAGGAGACTTGCATGACAATGCTCCTAACTCTGACACCCTCTTCGCTGATGCCACTGCCAACAAGAATACCAGCTTCCATGTGAGAAACTTAAGGTCCGCCGACCTTAATGGTTCAAAAGGTGCCTTCTGAGGCGAGAGAGAGAGAGAGAGAGGGTGAGGCGAGAGAGAGAGGCTTAGCCGGCAGGAAGAGCTGACAGCCACTGCTAGCAGAGAGCAGCTTAGCGTTGTGGCGGGGGGGGGGGGGGATTTGTCACTTTAAAGAGCTGCCATGCCGCTCACTTCTCAGGACTTCAGCAGTGGTAACAGCATGGGGGACGGTGGCGGGCTACATCTGTAACAACAGACACACAGCTTTCAGCAGAGAGCTCATCAGCGTTTCAGTGCATGCAGGGGGGGCGGATGAGAAAGTTTGCAACGGGGTGTCAGCGCACCAGGGGGGCAGCGGAAGGGCGCAAAGTCCCAGACACAAAAAGGGCAGGAACACTAATTTCTGTGTCCTACGGATGACAGAAGGAGGGTGATATGGTCAGATGTATCTGCCTTCACCGTGGTTCGCAACAAGAAGATTTTGACCCAACTTGAATAACTCTGCAGCTCTTAAGGCCCCCATCTGCTAGGGTGGGGAATCGCCTGTGGTACCCCGCCAACTCACCCGGCAGCTGCTACGTTCAGTTCACAAATATTTCTACCCATGCATGTTGCCCCTTCTTTATATAAACACCTCTTTCTACACTTTTATGAAAACTCTTCACTACTGTATAACCGCCGCTCACCGTTACCAATTCTAAACAGTCTCTTGTTACAGTACATCTTCAGTTGTGACACCTGTCAGTATCACACTGACCCCAGGGGTTCTACCCTGATACTAGTAAATCCCCTAAACTCCAATACTGCTCTAAAACAAACAGTCATATTTATTGTGGGTTTTATTACTGTTTTAATTCAGCTCATCCTGGAAAAGGATTTGTGGCATTGAGAAAACCTCTGCGAGTATTTATAACAGTGTCTTGAGAATAAAACATTAATCTGGTCATGTAATTATAAATATGGTCAAAATAATAGGCAAAATCAGTGCTGGTGGCTGCCAATCGTAAAATATGTGATAACAGAAGTGAATCACTTGCCTCACCACATAATTACTTTTAAGTACGATATAAACAATCAACTAAATATATATTTTTTTGGCATTTTTCAATAAAGAAACTTTTAGCCTAGTGCTGCTGTGAAAAAAATTCTGATACTCTCTCTAGGTCTGTGGGTCCCAACCTCGGTCCTCAGGACCCCCCAACAGTCTGCGTTTTCCAGGTCACCCGGCAGGTGCACTCATTATTCACTGACACATTTTAAAAGATCACAGGTGGAGCAAAGTATTTCACCTGTGATCCTGCATGGAGGCCTGGAAAATGTACACTGTTGGGGAGTCCTGATGACCGAGGTTGAGAACCACTGCTCTTGGGTGTTGGGATTTAAAAAAAGTTTGGGAACCACTGTCCTACGCCATACTAGAAAGATGTACCGAAAAAGTTACTTGCAGCCAATCAAGCAGGTCTGAATCACCCTCTACATTTAGTTTTCTGTACTGTTGCTGGAAGTCTGCATACTTTTATTCAGGCAATGTATGGTTCTATCTATATGATGCTTTGAAATAAAAATCATTCTTTCAAAAAAAAAAAAACCTTTCAAAAATTCTATAGACTTAATGTTCTATAGAAATATCTCACAATAAGCATTTAGGCATAGACACGCCCATAGGTTTATTTATTTATTAACAGTTTCTTATATAGCGCACACATATTTCACAGCGCTTTACAGAGAATACTTGAACATTCACATCAGTCCCTGCCCCAGTGGAGCTTACAATCTAATCCCTACCACACACACACACACATTCCAGGGTTAATTTTGTTGGAAGCCAATTAACCTACCAGTATATTTTTGGATTGTGGGAGGAAACTGGAGTACCAGGAGGAAACCCACGCAAGTATGGGGAGAATATACAAACTCCACACAGTTAGAGCCATGGTGGGAATTGAACCCATTACCTCAGTGCTGTGAGGCAGTAATGCTAACCATTACACCATCCGTACTGCTCCATGTGGAGTTAGACACGCCCTTTGGGCACTGTGTGACACGCCCCTTACAAAGGCGCTTGGCGCATCCTACTGTAATTTTCCTGACTGTAGTTTTCAATTGGAGGGAAGTATGTTGTAACCACAAAGAAAAGTGATCTACATCATCTACATCAGATTCATAGACTAGTTAATAGTACCCCTTTTATACCAAAAACGCCAGGTCGCATCCGGGTTTTTGATCCCTGCTTCAAGCCGGGTGTGACCCTGCGTTTGCACCCTTTTACACCACTGTCGCATCCCCCCTGCCGCTTGGAGATTATGTCATCTCCGATCGCCGCCGCCAGGACCCGGAATGCTGCGCTGGGGGCAAGCCCAGCACTAAGGTAATCTGCTGGGCTGCCCCCAGCCCCCGTCCACCCCTTGTCCGGGAGGTGAATGGATGCCGCTCACAGGCATCCATTCACCTCCTCTGCTACTGCTGTCTGCAGGGTATAGCAGACAGCAGTGCAGGCTGCCTGTGACCCCCCCCCCCCCCCCCCGTCCAACCTGCGGACACTGCACCGCGCCCCCCCGGGGTGGCCCTTTTGGACCGCACCCGACTCGGCTGAAATGATGCGGAGGGGTTACAATGCCTTTTGTTATATTTATTGTGGCACAAACACTCTGGGAAACTGTATATAGGAAAGTAGTGTATGGCGGCGGATGCTGGGAGTAGTAGTATAAGAACTGATAGTGTTAGCAATATGGTCGTATCGTTCATTAGACCCCACCTACTGTATGTGACTGCCAAAACTGGCTTACGCTCTAGAGCAGGCATGTACAACCTGCGGCCTTCTAGCTCCTGTGAAACTACACATCCCAGCATGTCGCTGAAACAGACACGGCCATTTTCATTGGCAATTGGAATCATTATATAAGGCTTGCTAATGTAATTTAGCAGAGAATTTCACCAACCAATTTTTTTTTTATTTTTTTTTTTGACAGCTGTATCCACCCAGAAAGCTACCAGCTCTCCTTAAACAGAACATTATTCCTGGTTAAAGTACCAACATCGGAGTGTACAAATTGGTTGTTTTTATTCTTGTGCCCTGCCAATTGCAGGGAGAAGGTAATAAACAATGGTAGCCTGGGTGATGCTCACACAAAAAGAACGATTTTGCTTAAACCATCCTGATTCTTAAAATGTCTGTAATTTTTTTAAATAGTCCAGACACCCAGTCGTTTGGCTATGTGCTTTGTACCAAACAGTACTCACACAGGTACCAGCTCTGTATGTGTACCCAGTACAGATACAAGCCTTGTACTTTGGTGTACCCAACTTGGCCTCCGAGTGAGGCAGAGACCTGTGTCACATGTAACCTCAGCATAGCATGTGACACAACACAGTAACAGCACAACAAGAGCTGTAGGCTTTCCTCTGTATGTGTACACTGTAGCCTGTCCTCAGAGTAAGGCAGTGACCTATGTGTCACTTGTAATCTCAGCATAACATGTGGTACAACACTAACAGCAGAGCAAGAGCTGTGGACACTAACAGCACAGCAAGAGCTGTGGCTGCTGCTGCCCTTGGTATGTGTACACTGTATCTGTAGTACACTGTAGCCTGGCCTCAGAGGAAGGCAGTGGCCTCTGTGTCACCTGTAATGGCAGCCGAGCATGTGTACTGACAGCCCAGCAAGAGATGTGGCTGCTGCTGCTGCCCTCAGTATGTGTACACTGTATCTGTACACTGTAGCCTGGCCTCAGAGTAAGGCAGTGACCTCTGTGTCACCTGTAATGGCAGCATAGCATGTGTACTGACAGCACTGCAAGAGTCTGTGCACTGTATCTTACAATGTAACAAAACTGCAAGAGCTGAAGCTGCCCTTGTCCTCTGTATGACCCTGCTGTCTGCAAACTCTTCCCCCAAATCTGCATGTCCACTCTGACTCTGTAATAATGCTAGGGACACCATCTCTTTATGTAAGAAATGAGGGGTACAAGGCAAAGAGACACTTGTAAGGCTTGCAAGCAGAGGCTACATAAAAATCTCCCCTTGTGGCCTCTGAGGACAAAGGGGACATCACCTCAGTGATCTGAGGAGGCCAGACAGGGCTATCCCTATGGGATGATAACCCAGGGTTAGATGCTGTCTATCACAGTGTTCTCAGATAACAGTGTAAACTGAGTTGTACCTTTCATGCAGGTTACTCTCTGCAGAGCTCTGGAGATTTCACCTGCCAATATACAGTATATACGTATACACTACACACACACAGAGAGAGAGAGAGAGAGAGAGAGAGAGAGAGAGAGAGAGAGAGAGAGAGAGAGAGTAGGTATAGGTAACCAGAGATAGAATCACTGGACAGGAGAGACAGTATAAGGAGATGAGCTGCCACCGGCCATAAACACCATGGTATATAACACAGGGGTGCTATGACCTAATTTACATACAGCCCAATACTGTCCTACCATGCTCTAAACCCCACTGTCTGATATCCCAGAACTTGGGGGAGCAGCTGCAGCCATAGATGCAGTTACTGGGAGACTAGGACATGCTGGAGCACAGGACTCCCTAGCAGCAGCAGTCAGGAGCCTCCAGCAGCATGCATGGGGGCCAAGCATATTAAAATGGCCGCCCAAGCTGCGTTTTAGCTGGGGAAGCACCTGGTCACTGGGAGCAAACCCCGCTGTACGCTCCCCACCCGGTTAGCTCCGAGTAGGGATCGTGACGCAAGCTGCATCACTCTGGGACAGAGGTCTCAGGAGCCGGGGACCCTGGCGCAAACCGCAAGCAGTGGCGATGGGGTCCCCCCGGCAGCTTCTATGGCGCGCTTTTCAGGAAAAAGACGCGCTGTTTACACCGCCCATTGCCCGGACTCCCCTGCTAGCGGGGAGCCGGGATATACATACCCTGCCTGCTGGCCGGCGGCGGTGAGGCTGTGCGGACTGAGGCGCGGCCGCATGCAGCGGCGTCCAGTCACTCTGGGACGGCGGTCCCAGGAGCCGGGGACCCCCGCGCAGACCGCGAGCAGTGGCGCTGGGGTCCCCCCGGCAGCTCCCGCGACGCAGACAGGCAGTCGGCAGAAGCTGCCTGTCTGTCCTCAATGTTAAAAGGTGTAAAAACAAACATAAATGAAATAAAAATTTCTATTTGCCCTAAGAGGACAAAACTGTTGCACCCAGCTCCCCGGGCACATTCTAAGACTGCCTGGGATGGGGAAGTAGAGGGGAGGAGTCAGCCACACTTGTAAATTTCTTAAAGTGCCCATGCTCCTAGTGGTCGCCCTCTATTCCCCACTGTAACTCCAGTGCCACCTAGTGGATGAAGGAGAAAACTCTTCACTACTGTATAACCGCAGCTCACCGTTACCAATTCTAAACAGTCTCTTGTTACAGTACATCTTCAGTTGTGACACCTGTCAGTATCACACTGACCCCAGGGGTTAATAAACTGCTTTCTGTTCTACCCTGATACTAGTAAATCCCCTAAACTCCAATACTGCTCTAAAACAAACAGTCATATTTATTGTGGGTTTTATTACTGTTTTAATTCAGCTCATCCTGGAAAAGGATTTGTGGCATTGAGAAAACCTCTGCGAGTATTTATAACAGTGTCTTGAGAATAAAACATTAATCTGGTCATGTAATTATAAATATGGTCAAAATAATAGGCAAAATCAGTGCTGGTGGCTGCCAATCGTAAAATATGTGATAACAGAAGTGAATCACTTGCCTCACCACATAATTACTTTTAAGTACGATATAAACAATCAACTAAATATATATTTTTTTGGCATTTTTCAATAAAGAAACTTTTAGCCTAGTGCTGCTGTGAAAAAAATTCTGATACTCTCTCTAGGTCTGTGGGTCCCAACCTCGGTCCTCAGGACCCCCCAACAGTCTGCGTTTTCCAGGTCACCCGGCAGGTGCACTCATTATTCACTGACACATTTTAAAAGATCACAGGTGGAGCAAAGTATTTCACCTGTGATCCTGCATGGAGGCCTGGAAAATGTACACTGTTGGGGAGTCCTGATGACCGAGGTTGAGAACCACTGCTCTTGGGTGTTGGGATTTAAAAAAAGTTTGGGAACCACTGTCCTACGCCATACTAGAAAGATGTACCGAAAAAGTTACTTGCAGCCAATCAAGCAGGTCTGAATCACCCTCTACATTTAGTTTTCTGTACTGTTGCTGGAAGTCTGCATACTTTTATTCAGGCAATGTATGGTTCTATCTATATGATGCTTTGAAATAAAAATCATTCTTTCAAAAAAAAAAAAACCTTTAAAAAATTCTATAGACTTAATGTTCTATAGAAATATCTCACAATAAGCATTTAGGCATAGACACGCCCATAGGTTTATTTATTTATTAACAGTTTCTTATATAGCGCACACATATTTCACAGCGCTTTACAGAGAATACTTGAACATTCACATCAGTCCCTGCCCCAGTGGAGCTTACAATCTAATCCCTACCACACACACACACACATTCCAGGGTTAATTTTGTTGGAAGCCAATTAACCTACCAGTATATTTTTGGATTGTGGGAGGAAACTGGAGTACCAGGAGGAAACCCACGCAAGTATGGGGAGAATATACAAACTCCACACAGTTAGAGCCATGGTGGGAATTGAACCCATTACCTCAGTGCTGTGAGGCAGTAATGCTAACCATTACACCATCCGTACTGCTCCATGTGGAGTTAGACACGCCCTTTGGGCACTGTGTGACACGCCCCTTACAAAGGCGCTTGGCGCATCCTACTGTAATTTTCCTGACTGTAGTTTTCAATTGGAGGGAAGTATGTTGTAACCACAAAGAAAAGTGATCTACATCATCTACATCAGATTCATAGACTAGTTAATAGTACCCCTTTTATACCAAAAACGCCAGGTCGCATCCGGGTTTTTGATCCCTGCTTCAAGCCGGGTGTGACCCTGCGTTTGCACCCTTTTACACCACTGTCGCATCCCCCCTGCCGCTTGGAGATTATGTCATCTCCGATCGCCGCCGCCAGGACCCGGAATGCTGCGCTGGGGGCAAGCCCAGCACTAAGGTAATCTGCTGGGCTGCCCCCAGCCCCCGTCCACCCCTTGTCCGGGAGGTGAATGGATGCCGCTCACAGGCATCCATTCACCTCCTCTGCTACTGCTGTCTGCAGGGTATAGCAGACAGCAGTGCAGGCTGCCTGTGACCCCCCCCCCCCCCCCCGTCCAACCTGCGGACACTGCACCGCGCCCCCCCGGGGTGGCCCTTTTGGACCGCACCCGACTCGGCTGAAATGATGCGGAGGGGTTACAATGCCTTTTGTTATATTTATTGTGGCACAAACACTCTGGGAAACTGTATATAGGAAAGTAGTGTATGGCGGCGGATGCTGGGAGTAGTAGTATAAGAACTGATAGTGTTAGCAATATGGTCGTATCGTTCATTAGACCCCACCTACTGTATGTGACTGCCAAAACTGGCTTACGCTCTAGAGCAGGCATGTACAACCTGCGGCCTTCTAGCTCCTGTGAAACTACACATCCCAGCATGTCGCTGAAACAGACACGGCCATTTTCATTGGCAATTGGAATCATTATATAAGGCTTGCTAATGTAATTTAGCAGAGAATTTCACCAACCAATTTTTTTTTTATTTTTTTTTTTTGACAGCTGTATCCACCCAGAAAGCTACCAGCTCTCCTTAAACAGAACATTATTCCTGGTTAAAGTACCAACATCGGAGTGTACAAATTGGTTGTTTTTATTCTTGTGCCCTGCCAATTGCAGGGAGAAGGTAATAAACAATGGTAGCCTGGGTGATGCTCACACAAAAAGAACGATTTTGCTTAAACCATCCTGATTCTTAAAATGTCTGTAATTTTTTTAAATAGTCCAGACACCCAGTCGTTTGGCTATGTGCTTTGTACCAAACAGTACTCACACAGGTACCAGCTCTGTATGTGTACCCAGTACAGATACAAGCCTTGTACTTTGGTGTACCCAACTTGGCCTCCGAGTGAGGCAGAGACCTGTGTCACATGTAACCTCAGCATAGCATGTGACACAACACAGTAACAGCACAACAAGAGCTGTAGGCTTTCCTCTGTATGTGTACACTGTAGCCTGTCCTCAGAGTAAGGCAGTGACCTATGTGTCACTTGTAATCTCAGCATAACATGTGGTACAACACTAACAGCAGAGCAAGAGCTGTGGACACTAACAGCACAGCAAGAGCTGTGGCTGCTGCTGCCCTTGGTATGTGTACACTGTATCTGTAGTACACTGTAGCCTGGCCTCAGAGGAAGGCAGTGGCCTCTGTGTCACCTGTAATGGCAGCCGAGCATGTGTACTGACAGCCCAGCAAGAGATGTGGCTGCTGCTGCTGCCCTCAGTATGTGTACACTGTATCTGTACACTGTAGCCTGGCCTCAGAGTAAGGCAGTGACCTCTGTGTCACCTGTAATGGCAGCATAGCATGTGTACTGACAGCACTGCAAGAGTCTGTGCACTGTATCTTACAATGTAACAAAACTGCAAGAGCTGAAGCTGCCGTTGTCCTCTGTATGACCCTGCTGTCTGCAAACTCTTCCCCCAAATCTGCATGTCCACTCTGACTCTGTAATAATGCTAGGGACACCATCTCTTTATGTAAGAAATGAGGGGTACAAGGCAAAGAGACACTTGTAAGGCTTGCAAGCAGAGGCTACATAAAAATCTTCCCTTGTGGCCTCTGAGGACAAAGGGGACATCACCTCAGTGATCTGAGGAGGCCAGACAGGGCTATCCCTATGGGATGATAACCCAGGGTTAGATGCTGTCTATCACAGTGTTCTCAGATAACAGTGTAAACTGAGTTGTACCTTTCATGCAGGTTACTCTCTGCAGAGCTCTGGAGATTTCACCTGCCAATATACAGTATATACGTATACACTACACACACACAGAGAGAGAGAGAGAGAGAGAGAGAGAGAGAGAGAGAGAGAGAGAGAGTAGGTATAGGTAACCAGAGATAGAATCACTGGACAGGAGAGACAGTATAAGGAGATGAGCTGCCACAGGCCATAAACACCATGGTATATAACACAGGGGTGCTATGACCTAATTTACATACAGCCCAATACTGTCCTACCATGCTCTAAACCCCACTGTCTGATATCCCAGAACTTGGGGGAGCAGCTGCAGCCATAGATGCAGTTACTGGGAGACTAGGACATGCTGGAGCACAGGACTCCCTAGCAGCAGCAGTCAGGAGCCTCCAGCAGCATGCATGGGGGCCAAGCATATTAAAATGGCCGCCCAAGCTGCGTTTTAGCTGGGGAAGCACCTGGTCACTGGGAGCAAACCCCGCTGTACGCTCCCCACCCGGTTAGCTCCGAGTAGGGATCGTGACGCAAGCTGCATCACTCTGGGACAGAGGTCTCAGGAGCCGGGGACCCTGGCGCAAACCGCAAGCAGTGGCGATGGGGTCCCCCCGGCAGCTTCTATGGCGCGCTTTTCAGGAAAAAGACGCGCTGTTTACACCGCCCATTGCCCGGACTCCCCTGCTAGCGGGGAGCCGGGATATACATACCCTGCCTGCTGGCCGGCGGCGGTGAGGCTGTGCGGACTGAGGCGCGGCCGCATGCAGCGGCGTCCAGTCACTCTGGGACGGCGGTCCCAGGAGCCGGGGACCCCCGCGCAGACCGCGAGCAGTGGCGCTGGGGTCCCCCCGGCAGCTCCCGCGACGCAGACAGGCAGTCGGCAGAAGCTGCCTGTCTGTCCTCAATGTTAAAAGGTGTAAAAACAAACATAAATGAAATAAAAATTTCTATTTGCCCTAAGAGGACAAAACTGTTGCACCCAGCTCCCCGGGCACATTCTAAGACTGCCTGGGATGGGGAAGTAGAGGGGAGGAGTCAGCCACACTTGTAAATTTCTTAAAGTGCCCATGCTCCTAGTGGTCGCCCTCTATTCCCCACTGTAACTCCAGTGCCACCTAGTGGATGAAGGAGAAAACTCTTCACTACTGTATAACCGCAGCTCACCGTTACCAATTCTAAACAGTCTCTTGTTACAGTACATCTTCAGTTGTGACACCTGTCAGTATCACACTGACCCCAGGGGTTAATAAACTGCTTTCTGTTCTACCCTGATACTAGTAAATCCCCTAAACTCCAATACTGCTCTAAAACAAACAGTCATATTTATTGTGGGTTTTATTACTGTTTTAATTCAGCTCATCCTGGAAAAGGATTTGTGGCATTGAGAAAACCTCTGCGAGTATTTATAACAGTGTCTTGAGAATAAAACATTAATCTGGTCATGTAATTATAAATATGGTCAAAATAATAGGCAAAATCAGTGCTGGTGGCTGCCAATCGTAAAATATGTGATAACAGAAGTGAATCACTTGCCTCACCACATAATTACTTTTAAGTACGATATAAACAATCAACTAAATATATATTTTTTTGGCATTTTTCAATAAAGAAACTTTTAGCCTAGTGCTGCTGTGAAAAAAATTCGGATACTCTCTCTAGGTCTGTGGGTCCCAACCTCGGTCCTCAGGACCCCCCAACAGTCTGCGTTTTCCAGGTCACCCGGCAGGTGCACTCATTATTCACTGACACATTTTAAAAGATCACAGGTGGAGCAAAGTATTTCACCTGTGATCCTGCATGGAGGCCTGGAAAATGTACACTGTTGGGGAGTCCTGATGACCGAGGTTGAGAACCACTGCTCTTGGGTGTTGGGATTTAAAAAAAGTTTGGGAACCACTGTCCTACGCCATACTAGAAAGATGTACCGAAAAAGTTACTTGCAGCCAATCAAGCAGGTCTGAATCACCCTCTACATTTAGTTTTCTGTACTGTTGCTGGAAGTCTGCATACTTTTATTCAGGCAATGTATGGTTCTATCTATATGATGCTTTGAAATAAAAATCATTCTTTCAAAAAAAAAAACCTTTCAAAAATTCTATAGACTTAATGTTCTATAGAAATATCTCACAAGAAGCATTTAGGCATAGACACGCCCATAGGTTTATTTATTTATTAACAGTTTCTTATATAGCGCACACATATTTCACAGCGCTTTACAGAGAATACTTGAACATTCACATCAGTCCCTGCCCCAGTGGAGCTTACAATCTAATCCCTACCACACACACACACATTCCAGGGTTAATTTTGTTGGAAGCCAATTAACCTACCAGTATATTTTTGGATTGTGGGAGGAAACTGGAGTACCAGGAGGAAACCCACGCAAGTATGGGGAGAATATACAAACTCCACACAGTTAGAGCCATGGTGGGAATCGAACCCATTACCTCAGTGCTGTGAGGCAGTAATGCTAACCATTACACCATCCGTACTGCTCCATGTGGAGTTAGACATGCCCTTTGGGCACTGTGTGACACGCCCCTTACAAAGGCGCTTGGCGCATCCTACTGTAATTTTCCTGACTGTAGTTTTCAATTGGAGGGAAGTATGTTGTAACCACAAAGAAAAGTGATCTACATCAGATTCATAGACTTGTTAATAGTACCCCTTTTATACCAAAAACGCCAGGTCGCATCTGGGTTTTTGATCCCTGCTTCAATCCGGGTGTGACCCTGCGTTTGCACCCTTTTACACCACTGTCGCATCCCCCCTGCCGCTTGGAGATTATGTCATCACCGATCGCCGCCGCCAGGACCCGGAATGCTGCGCTGGGGGCAAGCCCAGCACTAAGGTAATCTGCTGGGCTGCCCCCAGCCCCCGTCCACCCCTTGTCCGGGAGGTGAATGGATGCCGCTCACAGGCATCCATTCACCTCCTCTGCTACTGCTGTCTGCAGGGTATAGCAGACAGCAGTGCAGGCTGCCTGTGACCCCCCCCCCCCCAACCTGCGGACACTGCACCGCGCCCCCCCCCGGGGTGGCCCTTTGGGACCGCACCCGACTCGGCTGAAATGATGCGGAGGGGTTACAATGCCTTTTGTTATATTTATTGTGGCACAAACACTCTGGGAAACTGTATATAGGAAAGAAGTGTATGGCGGCGGATGCTGGGAGTAGTAGTATAAGAACTGATAGTGTTAGCAATATGGTCGTATCGTTCATTAGACCCCACCTACTGTATGTGACTGCCAAAACTGGCTTATGCTCTAGAGCAGGCATGTACAACCTGCGGCCTTCTAGCTCCTGTGAAACTACACATCCCAGCATGCCTTGCCATAGTTTTAGCACTCGCTAATAGCAAAACTATGGCAAGGCATGATGGGACTTGTAGTTTCGCAACAGCCGGAGGGCCGCAGGTTGGACATGACTGTCCTAGAACAGTGGTTCCCAACCCTGGTCCTCAAGTACCCCCAACAGTGCACATTTTCCAGGTCTCCACACAGAATCACAAGTGATATAATTAGCTCCACCTGTGGATCTTTTAAAATGTGTCTGAATAATGAGTGCACCTGCTGGGTGACCTGTAAAAAGTGCACTGTTGGGGGTACTTGAGGACCACGGTTGGGAACCACTGCCCTAGAATGTCATGTGCATGATCTAGGGATCCATCGTCTTGGACAGAGATAAAAGAAGAAGATTAAGAAGCATTTAGAGCAGTTTCTGTTGTTTTACAGCTGCGCTAGCATAATGCCGGGAGATGATTGCTTGGTTCTTTGTCAATATCCTCTCTGGGAGAAGCAACCGCAGGCCGCTTTCAGGGGGTGTGGCAGAACAGACTCAACATTAGACCCCGCCCCCAGCCAACTTATACTGTAATTTGGCTTCTAATTGTGGTTTTACCTAACATTTACTGACTACCGGTACTCTGACAAGGGAGCGAGCGCAAAGAAGCCCCGTGCAGGTTCGGTGGCTCATCGGGCATTTAGCAGTCGGGATTCCAATGTCGGTATAGTGACTGTCGGGGGGCATCCGGCTCTTGTTATCATCTTTGTGCTTAATTCAATCTTATCCTCATGTATGTAACCCGAGAATGGGAGGTTTATCAGCTGCATCATTATTTCTCTTTCCTCCACTAGGTGACACTGGAGAGTTACAGTGGGGAATAGAAGGGCGACCACAGGGAGCTTGGGCACTTTAGAATAAATTAACAGTGACTAACTCCTCCCCTTCTACTTCCTCTCCTAGGCAGTCTTAGCATGTGCCCTGCGGGAGCTGGGCGCATTGTTAGCTCACTCTTGGGCTTTTCTAATTTTTTCTTTATTTTTCTGGATTTTTAAGATCTACACAGGCAGATAGTCCCTGTCCCTATCTGCCTGCGACGAGGGCGCTGTTGAGGGACCGGTTGCAGCTGCTTGCAGCTTGCCTCCGGAACCTGGCTGACAGAACCACCGTTCCGGGGTCCCCGGCGCCGCTGCATGCAGCGCGCCTCGCGGACCGCAAGCCTCGGCGCGTACAGCAGCTACAGGGGTAAGTATGCCCCCGGGTCCCTGTTAGCAGGGAACCAGGTGGGATTGCTCTAAAAGCGCATCTCAGTACTTTGAGAGTACAGCGCGGCTCAGTTCTGTGAGAGTACAGCGCGGTAAAACAGGCAGGTAGCACCCTGCCCTACCTGCCTGCAAGGGGACCACAGTAACAGAGAATCCGGTCGCCGCTGCATGCAGCGTGCCTCGCGGACTTCCTTCAGCCACAAGCATGGCAGGGATACGTATACCCTGGCTCCCCACTAGCGGGGTAGCCAGGTAGATGCATTGGCGGTTTATCCAGCTGCAACTATAGCATAATAATAGAGTACAGTATTTTATTTTCTTTGTATACTCTATTATTATGCTATAGTTGCAGCTGGATACCAGCATTAAGATCTCCAAGGGATCCATTTGCACACTTTTGTACAGTTTGTCAGTAAGACCGCTATCCGGAGTGAAAACTTACATTCACTATCCATTTACCTAAGGGTATGTACATTCTCAGTATTGAAAAAGTAACTACTTAATTGTGTATATACTAAATTAGTAATATGGCCTTTCTCCACCACCTAGAAAGTTACCCCTGAGGAAGTCATTTTTTTTGACGAAACGCCTTGGGAGTTTTTTCCTGATTATATCGATTCGACCAACTGACTGCATACAAGCAAAAATGTTTTTACTTTGTTTTTAAATTAATTGTATTAAATACTGTTGTACAGTGACCAATCGATATATTTTCTTGATCCTTCTGGTGGTGGATCTCCATAAAATAGTGGCGCGTCTTCTATCTTTTTTCTTCTATTCCCCACTTCCCCTGCTAACAGGGGGGACTGACAGAGTGCTGCCCAATCTACTTTATCTAGCGCATTGAAAGGGTACCCCACTCTTTGTTCTATATATATATATATATATATATATATATATATATATCCGGAAGGGCCGTCACTCTGGACTGAAGTGAGCTGAGATGTGTAGCTTGCCCCGGTGCCAGCTTTCAGAGGGCAGCCACAATGAACTGCCCACAGAATACTATGACGAAATGAATGGGCACTCGAGGACTCACAAATGCTGGTGAAATCAAAAGGCCGTGTTTATTCCATAAGTGGTCTTACAGGCGTCAACGTTTCGGGGGCCGGACCCCCGTCGTCAGGACAAAATGCAGACAGGGTGAAGTACAGAATAAAGTGCAAGTGCATGGGTATTTATAAGACATGTTAACAAATAGGCGCTAACTTACCCCCTCCCTGTAGCCGTCCCCCACGAGCATCCACAGGCCGGTTTCCGGAGTACTGATTGAAAGAGATTGCAGCTCACATTAGCATGAATACAAGTATCATGCTACAGAAGTCATAAAGCAACAAAGGCATCCATACATACACAAAACTTCAGAGGATGCAAGTGAATAAAAAATGCAAAAAAACAAGTGGACATGACCATATTATGACTACATAGTGACATCTAGTGGCTAAAAATGAGAAGACATATATAATAAAAAACGAACATTTAAAAAGGATATACGTATAAAAAGATAACTGCGTGCGGCCCCGAATTGGAGCCGTACTGGGCAAAAGTCAAAGTGCATATGCTGGGTGAGGTGCAAACCCTATGGCGTGAGTGGTATAAATGCAGGGAGAAATACTGAGTCCCTGCTGGGTATCTATAATAAGCAAAAACAGCCCTGTGTGGGGTGATGCAGCCAGCATCACTGTATGCGCATAGCACCAGAAGCCAGAAATTGCAACAACAGAATGCCAGCATCTTGTATATTATATGTTATCCTGGTGTGTCACCTGGACACCGATAAGGCTGGGGGACTGGTGTCACACAGTGGGATGACAAGTACCTTTAACAAGGGGGAGAGAAAAGGAAGAAGGAAGACATGATTGTGTGTTAGTGGACCAAAATGGTTACAAAAAATTATGTAGGCCAAGTGTGTCATTAAGGCCTTTAGGGTGTAGTGTGTCCATTTTGTAAATCCACTTGGACTCAAGCTGCAGAAGCTGTTTGGAACGGTTGCCACCCCGTATGTGTACCGGCACGTGGTCTATGATCTTATATTTGATCATTGCCATGTTATGTTTGGCCTTGGCGAAATGCCTGGTCACTGGTTGCTCCCCTGAGCCAGAATGAAGGGCTGCCCGTATGGCACAATCGGTCTTGCCGATGTAATGTATTCCACATGGACAATAAATGATGTAGATAACAAATTTAGTCGTGCACGTGAGGGGCCATCTGATTTAAAAAAAATTTACCCGTATAGAGATGTGCAACTTCGGTGCAAGCTGTCACGAAGCTGCATGTTGTGCAGCCTAGGCACCGGTAACAGCCCATTCTGGTGGGTCTGATTTGTCTAGAAGGGGTGTCAAAATTTGTAATCTCGGTCTTGACCAATAGGTCCTTCAAGTTTGGGCCGCGCTTGTAGCTCGGCATCAGCTTGGTGTCTTTGAACACCGGTAGCTCGGGATCCGAACGCACAATTTCCCACCAGTTTTTTACTCTGCTGGTGGTTTCTCGGCTGGCAGAGCTAAAGTCATTAACCCATGGAATACATGGCTTTATGACTTTAGGTGTTGCACCTGTGATAAGAGTGATGCGCTCACACGCCAGAGCCCTGGCCTTGGCTTTAAGTAGGCCCTGTCTGGGGTAGCCTCTGTCCTCGAACTTCTGCTGCATGATGTCCAGTTGGTGATGGGTTTCAGAGTCGGTATCAGTGATCCTGCATACTCTCAAAAACTGAGTATGGGAGACTCTCCACCGTGTTGCGTGGGTGCGAGCTGTTGTGTCTAAGTATAGTATTGCGATCTGTCGGTTTGACATACAAAGAAGTGTGTGTAAATCCCAAAAATACAAATGTGTAAAAAATAGGCGTATTTCTGCCTACGAATCCATTTTGGTACATTTCCCCCGATGTATACATAGTATATATATATACACGCTATACTGCTGTTCTGTTCTCAAAGACAACATGAAGCATATATATCACTTGTGGAGCCGATATTTATGGTACAACACGCCCCTGTAATTCTCACATTCATAGAGATCCCACAGCACATCTCCCCCATGTGTTAGAGCCTGACATCTCCGATTTACAAACATGATCATTAGCGATCAGTTTGACCATGTTATTATTGTATACAGAGATCCATATGTAACACACCCGTCCGGATCCCTGTGTTAACACCATACAATTGTCACGCTAGATGCGGTGACATCTTCTTCACATCACTTCTTAAACATTGCTCGGGCAGTAGTCCCGTGGCATCTGAAATTTACACTTCAAACTTGCACCATTTTTTAACATTGTTTTACTGTTTTAATGTAGGTTATTTATGTGCCATTTATGTGTTGTTATAGGCAGAAGCCAAACCCGGATCCTGGAGCGGAGGTTGTCATACAGAAGTGGGCGATACGGTGGGGTCACCATAGCAACCCATCTACAACAGAGGGGAGCGTGATGATGCAGTGAGGCTCCACCCACTGACATTCGCCCGCACCGGAAGCCGCACTGGACGCAACCGGGACGCTCCACGTACGGGAATGGTGAGTATGCACATGCTGTATATATTTAAATGTTTGCTGTGTCACCCGCACGCGTTGTACACCTTGACAAAGGGGTATCCAGTCCCCGAAACGTCGGTCACCTCCAATAAACACATTGTTAAGCCCACGGAGTGCCGCTGCCTGCTTGGATAATTCCTTAGATAGATAGATACCAGAAAGAACCCCCACTGGGGGAATAAACAGCACTCACCAGTCTGTAGTTCAATGGAGGTACAACCAGGAGGTAATCCAAAGTTTATTTTCTGCAAGAGAGATCTTCTGACGTTTCGGTCCCCGCTGGTACCTTTATCAAGGCAGCCACTGTGTCAAATAGTCGCAACTTAAATCTGTGTGGGAAGGGGGATATATAGCCTTTGAGTATAAAGAAATATAAAAATATATGATACAGCCAGTACAGGATATGGCGGGTGAGCCAGTGACACGGACTATAGAGAGGTAGGGCAGGGGGATCAGAGGCGGTCCTGCAGCGATGCATAACCCACAACAGAGAGAGCCGGCAACGGGAAGGGTGATCCCTGGAGAGGACAAGGGCCTGTGCAGTGCTGTGAGCTGCTGACCTGTAAGGAGCGGAGGCTGCGCAGCTGTGAGACCAGGAATGGCGCCAGGAGAGCCAGGCTCCTCCAAGTCCCCTACTGCTGCCACCTGCCAGAGGGAAGGGAACCGCGCTGCCCCCACTAGCTGCCAACCACAGGAGGAGCCCCAAACCCGGAGAGAACAGAATGATGTGTGCTGCCGAGGTGTCCTACATAGTGCCTGCCTGTGGAGGAGCCGAGAGGGTGAAGACTAGAACCTCAAGGAAGAAGGTGCTGAGGGGGTAAATTACCTGGGAGCACACCCAGCCGGAGGATTCTCCTGAAGTTGCTCCGAAGAAGATAGAGGACGCAGCAAGTGGAGACCAAGGTGCGCAGGCACCGCGGAGGACACCCGCTCTCGAGGAACCAGGACTGGAGGACATGCAAAGGACCCCTAGCTGGAGACCTGTAGAAGCCCCCTCAGTGGTGCGGAGCTGCCCCTAGAGATGCCTGCCCGAAAGTAAGTTAAGAACACGATGTAACATCAAGGACAGGAGCTGCTCAGAGGACAGGTGACAGCCCAGCGGAGGAGAGGATAGAGGAGGATCCCCAGCCTGATAGGAGCCGGGGGTGGAAGCAGAGGCCGACCCAGAACAGCACAACAGGCGGAGCAGAGGACGACCCAGCACCTCCTGCTGCAGGAGCCGAGGACACGGGACACAAGGCAGACGTCAGGCTCATGGCAGATGCTGTGCGGCTGTGGTACAGGTATATGTGCGCTGTTGTGTGTTTATGCTGGGCGTTATGGGTAATAGAGGAGGTTTCTTTTTTAGGATGTCGGTATGTGGTAGACTCGCTAGTTATAGGATGTGTAGTATGCTAGGGTTTGTGGTTATAGTGGATGTATTTGTGTATGCAGGGCACCATTTGCGGATGTACTAAAAGGATGATCACAAAAAGGGATGATCGGGATGATTGCCTGCAGTTCCTATTCGCACCACTAGATGTCACAATTTTTTTTACTTCAACTGAGAATTTGTATGTTGGACACTGGTTGTGTATCCTGGACAGTCGGTAGAATAGGTAATCAGCGCTCAGTATCATTCTGTGGAGTTTTCGTAGCTTCTTAAAAGAAGCTGTAAGCGCTGCACAGGGAGGCCAGGCAGCGTCTCCCCTGTGCACAGTGAGCTGACAGGACGCGCTTCTGTCAGCTCCTGCTGTGCTAGCAGTGTGAGGATTCACTAATGAGAATCCTCACACTGTGCCTACCTAGCTAGTGTAAAAGTTAATAAAATAATAAAAACCCTAACTAACTCTACTCCTTCGGCTGCTCCGGCAGCCCTTTAGAATAGCACCCACTCCAGTGGGCACCTAACACAAACTGAGGAGTCTGGGATGCAGTAGGGGAGGAGCCTACCCTCCAAAAGCTTTAGGATAGGTGCCTGGCTCCTGCGGACCCTCCTACATCCCAATGTGAAGCTGTGTCACCAGGACCATTGAAAGAAAAAAGTATGTGCTGCACATACTTTTTGTACTTGCTTTTCATCGCATTGTATGCACAACGCATGTACAAGGATGAATGCGATGCGTGCTATTTAAGCTCAAAATGCACGCCCGCATCGAGACGTGTATGGGCACCTTAAGTCAGAGAGAACCTGAGAATTCTGACTGGGAAGTGCAATTAACAGGTCAGATGTGGACTACTGCTTTGAAGTTGGATATCTTCATTTCCCCAGGGCCGATTTTAAAAATTCTGGTATCCCTGGAAAAAGGGGATCCTCAGCTATCAGAGTATGGCCCTTATACACCTGGGGCCCCAGAGCAAGTGCCCATTAAGCCCATACGAAAAGACCGCCCTGGTCCCGGTTCGCTGACGTCATCCGGGGGCGATTATGCTGTGTACACACGGGGGCGATAGGGGCTGAAATAGCTGGGAATATGGTTGCTGAGCGACCATATTGCCAGTGATTGGAGTGTGCACCAGCGATAAATCGCCGGGTGCGCGCTCCCGTTTTCACAAAACGGGACACTGGGCAATATGATTGCTGATATGATTGCTAGCAATATATTGCCAGCGATCATATTGCCCCGTGTGTACGCACCTTTATTCCTAACAATTTTACTGCACCCGTCATCTTGAAACGTGCACATGTCCCTTTGTTGATGAATTTACAAGACTGCCTAATTAGAGCAATAATTGATATTTGCGTGGAGATTAATAACAGTATTACAGACACACATGCTATGACCGATAACACACACGTAACAGACTTATTTTAATTTTTTTTCTAATGCACTTTATTTCACATTTATCACTTTTCACTTATGTTTTTAATATTTCGCTGTCCTTAATAAATGATTCAATAAACATCATGTTTTAGCCAATTCTCTGTTTCTTGGGTCACTTTATTAATGTACCTATAACATTAATCAGAACATTAATATATGCTAACCTAGATTGCCCCTTGTAGGAATACTTTATCTTTCTTTGCTTCCAAGTCTAATACATATTCCTGGGTGCGCCTCCCCCATTACCAATTGATACTTAATATAGTAATGCAGGGGTGAGATAGCTATACCAATTACAGGCCGTTCGGATTGATAGCCTCTATCTATTAACCTGTATCAGCGATATCAGATGGTCGACAGTCATCAGGTCGACATACTGCAAAGTCGACATGGGTCTAGGTCGACAGGTCATTAGGTCAACATGGTCTAGGTCGACTGGGTTTTTCACTGGATTTTTGGTTTTTTTTTTGAGCCGACATGTGCCGACAGGCGGAATTTCATGCCCTACCATCCACTAGGGCAGGCGTTCCCAACCACGGTCCTCAAGGAACACCAACAGTGCAGGTTTTAGTGATATCCAGGCTTCAGCACAGATGGATTAATCCAAATCACAGGTACTAATTAAGACACCTGTGCTCAAGCCTGGATATCATTAAAACCTGTACTGTTGGTGTGCCTTGAGGACCGTGGTTGGGAACGCCTGCACTAGGGTGTGGTGGGAGAATAACATAGAGTGCCAAGCACAGCCAGACATGCGAGGGGATGCGGTGCACTTAATCCTGTGTCCATGTTGACTGTGTCGGCATTCGGGTAAAAAAAAAAGTACAAAACCCTATGTTGAGCTAGACCATTTTGACCTAATGCTTTTTTGGACCAAATGACCTGTTGACCTTGACCCATGTCGACCTTGCAGTATGTTGACCTAATGACTGTCGACAATCTTTAGGTCGACCATATGATCCTTACCTGTTTCAGCAAGGGGTGTGAGGCCAATTTCTCTCTTTCTCTCCAGGGAATGGAGAAATATCTGTGTTTAGAGCCAGACTAGAATCACGTCTGCCCGCAGACAATAGATCGGGTATCATTTTTTTTTTTTTTTTTATGTATGTTTGACAAAGGCCATACACTTCACTGGAGGCGAAGATCCGCAGACGAAGGCCAGAGCATACAGCTAATTGCTGCCGATCCTACTATTAAAAAAGAAAAAGGAATGTATTGTATACACAGAACATCGAACATGCCTTCCAACTTTTACCAATAGATCAGTGGGACCTGCATGCAGCTGGCCCTGGAAAGGGGCGGGGCTATGTGCAACGGGGGCGGGACCGGACATCGAGGCCCCGGGTTTTCCATCCTCTTTGCCAGCGTACCCAGCCCCGTCTCTCCTTGCTGCGCACGGCACCTATCCAGCAATCACCGGCTGCTCCACAAAGCAGAGCAGCCATGATCACCTCCCCTCAAGGGACATCAGGGCAGGCTCCAAATAGCGGGACCATACCACTGTAATCAGGACAGTTGGGAGGAATGCTATAAATACATTATCATGTAGCGCCTATTATTCCTGTTGTCCGACTCTACCTGTATGACTACATGTGAAGGAAAACACAGAGGCTGCTTCTTTTGCCCAACGTTTGGGAATTTATGATATTTTAGTTTTCGGAACTTGTCTCCTGTCCTACATAACAGTTTATAGACGCTGTGACCAGGGGTGAGGGTCATTAAGTCGACAGCAATTAGATCTTTTGGTCGGCAGTGAAAAGGTCTACATATAAAAAAGATCGACCTGGTTTAAATTGACGCTGAAAACGGTCAACACAATCCAAAAGGCTGCATGAAAAAGGTCAACACAGGAATAGGTCGACATGAGTTATTAAAGAAAATTGTGTATGTGGAAATCTGCTGACACGGGCACTGTATAAGTGTACAGCGACACGGACACACAGCTCCAATTTCTATTCACTTTTTTCTTAATGCACTTTTTTAATTTTAACCTATTTTGCTGTTTTGTGCCAATGAATAAACTGTATATTTAGAACAATTGGTCTGTACACAGACTCCGTCCTGCCCCCACTTAAAGTTATTCCTCCTGGTTATATATGGTGGCTAATTATTAATATTATGTAGTTTGAGCAGAAAATATTGTGGTATCAGTGGATGAGTCAAAAACTCAGGCTGCTCCCGGATCCGAAGGCGCTACACCCCACGCCCCTGAAACAGCAGACACTGGAGGAGGATTCGAACCCGTGGTGGCTCAGCCTGAGTGGCTGTCCCAGATGCTGAACTAACGGTACACGCCACTGTACCAGCCACTCATACACGGACTGTTCGTGTATCTCGTAGCTACAATGCAGTGACGTCATTCACGCTGTGCCGCACCATCGCCACCTATTGGCAGCTGCTGGAACTACACCTGGCACATAATGCATCGTCATCACTGCTGCTCCCCCTGCATGAGCACTCTGCCGGCTGTTCTGATGGAGGCAGTCACTGACTGGGACGCCATGCCCCTGCGTAGAAGAAGCGGCTGGTAAGTGCACATGTGCAGAACACCCCCTGAGCATTGAGCAACCTGTGGGTGAGGACTGGAGCTCAGTCTGTATGTTGGTCATGTATGTGACTCCCACAGGGCTGCTGCATGGTGCTCCTGGGGATATCTATGTGTATGGGCATACCAGTGTATCCTCAGCAGCGCTACTCTATGGCTCAGGTTGTAATATCTCAGCCCCAGTGCTGTCTGCATTATTATACACTGTAAATTATCTATCTGCTTTCCCAAAGTGTGACACAGGTGTATATAGACCAGATTATAATCTATGGGAAGCCTCTGTGTGTATACCATATGTTCTCTCTCTGCTGCAGTAGCTATGCGCGCTTTGCTATGTTCTATGATAATAAACACATGTGAGTGTAATGGTAAATATGTGCCCGGCATGCCAATGTGGTGAGATACAGGTGAGCCAAACCGTACAGGCTAGCAAACTGCACGTAGCCATTAGTGCAGATGTAGGATAACTGGGCATACTCTATATAGGCTGGGATCACTGCTGCGTTCAGGTGACACCAAGTACATGTCACCCGCCGGGATTGCTTGCTGGATGGTTATACAGGGATTATTGTCACATTAGTTATACTGTAGTCTAAAGTGTATACTGTATTATCTACCATCCTAATGGGGCATACACACAGGGGGCGGGATGTACTAAAGGGAAAATGTGATAAAACGGGGGTTTTACCGCATTTTCCTTTGTACCATTACCCGTCCGCCCCATCTCCGCCTGGCAGGGTATCTCCACCTCTGGGTGGCGATACCCTATAGATGCCTATGGGCTTCTATCGCCGCCCGCCGTCCTTGCGACCCATCCTCCATCGATCAACTCCTCCCTCAGCAGGTGTCACAGCCGGGAGGACATCCGGCTGTAGGGAGGAGGAGGAGAGGCAGGGGGACACTGACAGCCGCCAGGATGTGACGGAGACCCCCGCACACCACATTACAGGTATCGCGGGGGTCTCCGTCACCGCAACCCGATGCTAGCCGCATATGTTAGTACATATGCGGTAGCATCGCGGCGGCTGGCGATTTACATTAATACATCCCGCCCAGGGGGATATGAGGCTTATTTCTAAGTGATCTGACTAGATCGCTTAGAAATGAAAAAAGGATCACTCCACGTGTATACCCTCTGGTGATGACGATTGCGCGGTCCCGCGCGTCGCTGTTGCTTGACTAGATTTACACTGCATCCAGTTATAAATCTAGTCATTGCCAATGTTCTCACACCAGAGAACACTGGCCGTGACAGATTGTTCAGTACACAATGCTGAGCCATCTGTGCTTAACTGCAAACTTAGCACAGAGGCTCACTTGCACTGTGTGTGCACAGCTTTAGGGATGGACGTCTTTGCAATTGATGACAATAGTGCAACTGCCCATTGATTGTGGCACACTATGCAATGGATGACCATCAATGTTTTTACCTATTGATGGTGATCCATTTTCTTTGACTGATTGGATTGTGGGCCAATCAAAACATGTAGGCGGTGCTTCATGAGTGTTGGGGCAGAGCTATGCTGGTGGTAAGGGTTGCTGGTCTTACTGTACTGCATATTAAAATAATAATAATAAAAAATATATATATAATTTATGTAAGGTGCTAAACAACATATAATGGTGATTCAATTGTTTTGTGCACCCGTAGCTCTTGCCTAATGTAGTGGGAGCTAAAGAATTGTTCGCAGCACTTGCCCTGGTCTTGTTGGCTGCATTTTTGCGCCCTAAATAAACTAGATGCAGCTTATTGCCCTACTGTGCGCGAAGGGTGCGAGGAGAAATCCAGGTGACGTGCAGCCTGGGAGTCGGGTCACCAAACAATTGACTTTGATTTTAAAGCTCGTTTGTCACTGAGCGCCCTTTAGCTGTTTTGAAACTACACATCCCAGCATGCCTTGCCATAGTTTTAGTATTCCCTAATAGCAGAACTGTGGCAAGGCATGATGGGACTTGCAGTTTCACAACAGCTGGCGGGCCATAGTTTGGACATGATTGGTGTATTGGGTTCATTAGCTGTTCACTAGCCTTTTGCACAAACCACTTTGGCACATATGGAGATGTAATCTCTTTATTAGTCTTTTTATTAGTCTTGCACTCTACTATTACATATAATGCATGCCTTGACACCGTTTCACCGTTCGTGACACCCAAAATGTCATTAAAATATTTGTTCCAACCAGATTGTTGCTCGGAAAATGTCCAAACTTTTTTTATTTCTTTACATTTTTGAAATACACAAAAAAGGGATTTTTGTAAGAACTTACCGTTCGAATCCCTTTCTCTGATATGGTCCTGGTGACACAGCTCAACACTGGGATGTAGGAGGGTCCGAAGGAGCCAGGCACCTATCCTAAATCTTTTAGAGGGTAGGCTCCTCCCCTACTGCATCCCGGACTCTTCAGTTCAATCTTTCAAAGCCACTGGAATACATTAACTCAGTACAAACGCCTGCACATATTATATGCACATTTTTTAACAATAATTGTTACTTTAACCAATTAAACATGAACATCATGAACACTGGCATACTTACTGAGCGTAAGGGAGGGATCGCTGTGTCACCAGGACCATATCAGAGAAAGGGATTCGAACGGTAAGTTCTTACAAAAATCCCTTTTTCTCTTTCAATGGTCCTGGTGACACAGCTCAACACTGGGACGTTCCAGAGCCGGTCCTTTGTGTGGGTACGCTCAGGTCTGCAGCTCTCATCACTGCTCGCCCGAATGATGCGTCCTCCGACGCGAACTCATGGAACCTATAGAATTTGGCAAAGGTATGAACAGATGACCAAGTGGCAGCCCTGCAAACCTGCTCAGCTGTTGCCCCATGTCGAACCGCCCAAGAGGTGGCAACTGACCTGGTGGTATGCGCATTTATCCTTGCCGGAACAGGCCTTCCAACTTTAGTGTATGCAAAAGCTATCACAGAGCGCAACCACCTAGCAATGGTCTGCTTAGATGCCGGCCAACCAATCTTGTGTATGTCATACAACACTAACAAGGTGTCAGTCTTTCTGACACTCTTAACTCTGTCCACATAAATGCGTAATGCACGCACAACATCCAAATTCCTCAATTTGTCCCTTTTTCTAGAACCCTCTGGGGGTTGAAACACAGGTAGAACTATCTCCTGGTTTAGATGGAAAGCAGAGACTACTTTTGGTAAAAACTGAGGTACCGTCCGAAGAACTGCCCTATCCTCATGAAATATCAAGAAAGGAGACTTGCATGACAATGCTCCTAACTCTGACACCCTCTTCGCTGATGCCACTGCCAACAAGAATACCAGCTTCCATGTGAGAAACTTAAGGTCCGCCGACCTTAATGGTTCAAAAGGTGCCTTCTGAGGCGAGAGAGAGAGAGAGGGTGAGGCGAGAGAGAGAGAGAGAGAGGGTGAGGCGAGAGAGAGAGAGAGGGTGAGGCGAGAGAGAGAGAGAGGGTGAGGCGAGAGAGAGAGAGAGGGTGAGGCGAGAGAGAGAGAGAGGGTGAGGCGAGAGAGAGAGAGGGGGGTGAGGCGAGAGAGAGAGAGGGTGAGGCGAGAGAGAGAGAGAGGGTGAGGCGAGAGAGAGAGAAGTGGAGAGAGAGGGTGGAGAGAGGGTGGAGAGAGAGAGGAGAGAGAGAGAGGGTGGAGAGAGAGAGAGAGAGAGAGAGAGGGTGGAGAGAGAGAGAGGGTGGAGAGAGAGAGAGAGAGAGAGAGGGTGGAGAGAGAGAGAGAGAGGGTGGAGAGAGAGAAAGAGAAAAGGAGAGGGGGTGTGGAGGAGGGGAAGTGAAGGAGAGGAGGGGGGAGTGGAGGAGCAGAGAAGGGGAGGGGGTGCGGAGTATAGGAGGTGAGCAGGAGGGAAGCGAGAGGAGGAGGGGAAGCAGAAGAGGAAGGGGAGCTGAGGAGTGAGAGGAAAGAAGAAAGGAAAGTAGGGGAGGGGGTGAGGAGTATTGGAAGCAAAAGAAAGGAGGGGGGAAAAGGAAAGGAGGAGGGGGAAAAAGGAAAGGAGGAGGGGGAGCGGAGGAGGTGGTTGGGGAGCTGAGGAGGAGGGGAGAACAGAGAGCAGGAGCAGACAAGAAGAGGGGGAGAGGAGGAGGAGAGGAGGCATGGAGGAGGTGCAGAGAAGGGAGCGCAGTGCAAGCTGGTGCTGGGTACCTCCTGTGACAATCAGCAGCGATGGTAGCGATGATTTTGCTGCCCTTGCTCCTGGGCAGACTGGGTCTGCTGCACTTTCTCTTCTTCTGTGCTAGTCATCTCTTCCTGCTCCATCTCCCCGGCGCTGGGTCTTCTCTTCCTGTACCCCAGCACAGGTTCACTGGCAGTCAGAGAGAGAAAAGTGTGGGGAAATTGGTGAGGAGAGCAAAAGAGGGGAAAGAGCTGGGGAGAGGAGGAGGGGAAGGAGGAGAGGAGGAGAGGGATCAGAGAAGAAGGAGCAAAGGAGTGGAAGA
Organism: Crinia signifera; assembly: GCF_055691185.1. NCBI lineage: Eukaryota > Metazoa > Chordata > Amphibia > Anura > Myobatrachidae > Crinia > Crinia signifera. The sequence continues at coordinate 2,549 of NW_028142090.1, read as the reverse complement.
GGGGGATCCGAGAAGGAGCAAAGGAGTGGAGGAGGAGAGAAGCGGACAT